>NC_092337.1:444952500-445256250 GCF_046630445.1 Rutidosis leptorrhynchoides | reverse complement strand
CAGCAGCATAAACAGTACCACCGATAACAACACCAACAGTACCATTACCACCACCAAAAATAACATTCCCATCACACGCCTCAACATTTCAATCTATACCTCGGATATCAACATCATACGCACCATAGGTACCAAGGAGTACCAACAACAATAACCGATGAAGTATTGATTCATAATTTCATTGGAGAAATATTCTGCGGCGATTATGTAATCTCTAAAGTCTTAGAGATAATCTATTCCAGTCGTAACCGTAAATCAGATGAGTGGACCGAAATGATAGAAGGAAGAGTAGAAACCCTGACCGGAATAGTGCACGATTTACAAGCTAGACTTGTTTTACCAGCAGCACAAATAGTATCGTCAGTATCACCAACACCGGCAAAACCTGTAGCACTACAAGTTCCGCCAATTTCATAATCACCAACATCATCACAAATCAACAACGCGTATATTGTATCAATGAGTTATGAAGTATTAACTCATTTTCCCTGAAGAAATTATTATATGTATATTTTATATATACATGTGAAATTTGAAAACAAAATAAATCTTTTCGTACTAAGCTATTACATGTGAATCATAACTGGTAGGTACTACTCGGTTAGTTCATGTTACTAATATGCTATACATCCTTCGTTAATGACTTAACAATCGTTAACTACAATCTCTGTTTCAACTCAATGAATTCCATTTCCTAATAAACCAAGTGTATTATTCAATTACATAATTGATTTTACATTTTCATTTTCGATGTACTCGAAACTTTCCAGAAAACATCATCTGTTCCTTGTAAGGTTTACAAAAATTCCACGAGCATCAACATCCTTCACCGAGGAATATCAATAAGAATAAATAATGAGGTATTAATTTCATTAGTGAAATACTCCGCGAAGATTAGGTAATCTCTAATGTTTTGGAGATTATTCATTTCTAATTCAAGCCAAAAATCAAATGAGCTTAATATGATACTAACTCATTAAATCTGTATTACATCTGAAGAAAATATACATACAGATATTTTCATAAAGACTGTAACGAAAATTCTTTGTACAAAGTATTAATTGTGAAATATTTTTAACGGGTAGGTAATACCCGGGAAATATTTAAGTTTGCAATTAATATGTTACACTGTACATTCTTCAACTTTGATTCAAAAATTATTAACAATGCTCACAACGATATACAATCGTTTTCATACAAATTCAATTACATATTTTGATATTGACAGATCAGAATCCAAGTCATAACTCTGAACTGGTGACATCATTCTTAGATCTCTACATCTTTCAAAGCTATACTTTGACTTTAAATCTGTGCAAGATCCATTAGCATTGTTTTTACCGAAAATAACCTTGCAATTCCTTTTCAAAGTATCCAGTATTATCAACCGTTCAACCAGTCAACGACGACCTTTCAGACTTGTAACTTTGGCATATACGTTTTTGTTACTGGGGAACCTTTCATGTTCCACCACATTAACAGTAAATGTACCAGCAAATTCATTAATCTGTGACTTAAAGTCTCTCCGAAAAACCATTATAATTGTTCATTGAAACCCTTTCATGTACTCATCCACATCTTGTAACGGTAATTACCATACCAACTACCGGGAATTAGCAATCAGTATTTCGAATTTCGCAGCAATTCTACATCAACAGTTATATATATACATATAATGTCTATCTCCTAGACTTACTTACTTCGAATGTGAAGTTTCAGAAAAACACCTTAAACCGCAAACTAGTTCTCGAAATTTTGAAAAGTACTGATGAAGCAGCAAAAACTATAAAAGACCTTAACAGTAAAAAGTTTGATGATAAAGAATAGTGTGTTGGCAAAGCTCAGAAAAAGAAAAGGTTTGGAACTGGAAAACGGATTGAGCAAAGTATGAAGGAGGCTGTGGATAAATCACAAAAACAAAACCTGCCTTCCAAGAATCCAAATGATTCAGTATTTGCCGAAGCCATTAACGAATACCTTACTTCCGAATCTAAACCCTTGCGGACAATATTCTTCATCATCCTCTGATATTAGAAATTCTAAGATATTATCATATCTTTCATTATAAATATCTTCGATATTTCTGAAGATATCTTCATAACTATTATCATCCGAAATTATTTATCTCTTCACGCTATCTGTGTTACATCATAAAAGAAACTATTTTAGTTTCTAATTTCTGAAAATTTCGAAAAATGGATGTTTTTGAAGTAGTGTTGGGAATTGAAGCATGAGTTAGTATAATATAATGACATTTGATCAACGTGATTATATTACAATAAGTCATGTTGAGTTTTTAATGGAACGTGATAAAGGTTCACAGATCATACACTCATCATGAACCATGTTACATAACTCTTTCATTCTATTTAACCTCTAAACATATCAAGAAAATATTTTTCTTGATGATTCGGTCTTTTTCGAGGTATTCTGGTAATTTGACAAGACAGATTGTGCCATTACCATTTCTTTCTTAAAATATTAATTATGTTCATTCTGAAATTCATACCTACGAATTCTGGACCATTATTCGCTTGACTTAAAGTCGGGAAGAGAAAACGAAAGTATGAAGCTCCGAAATATAATAAAAAATATAAAGCCCGAAAACAACCCCAAAATTACAAACCGTGTATATCAATGCGTATAGCAATATAAATACACGGGAGAATGGAAAACAATATAACCCCAAGGTAATAGTATAAGAAAATAACCTCCTCTGGTGGCAGATGAAAAAGAAGAATGAATGATATGATAGCCAAGAAAATATCAAGAATCAGAACTGGATGAAGCATTTTCACAAATCTTTTATAAGTATGAAATAAGGAAGAAGATTATAGGAGTGGTGAAAATATATGAAACGGAAGAGGTCAATTTATAGCGAAATATCAGACATAACAATCGAGGCAGATTACGCATTTAATCAAAGGAAATCTTAATTTCCTTAAATTTCGAAGAATCAAATCTTATTTAGATTATGAAGATTTTCTATTCCTTAAATTCCGGAAATCAATCATTACTACGTCAAGAGATAAGACGCATCTCTATTCTCCATTACGATAACTTCCCTCATACGCTTCGAGTAATTAGATTGTTTTATCCATATTATTCAACGGTGATAAAAATTCTATTTATCAACTCATATTCATCATGAAAACATTTTTATTGTTAGCCATGACGACCTCACTCAAATTGAAGGACAAAATTTATTTAACGGGGAGGTACTGTGATGACCCGGAAATTTCTGATCAAATTTAAACTTAATCTTTAACGTTTCCGACACGATAAGCAAAGTCTATGAAGTTGAATCTCAAAATCTTGAACTATTCAATTACCCCTCGATTGTTCTCATCGATTCGGGAACAATTATATGTAAATAGATACATATACTATAACTTGAAAATGTAACAAAGTGTTAAGTAAACGATACTGTGCATTAAACATATTGGTTTGATTATCTGATTGATATATTTAACTATGAAGTTAAAAGATTATGCTAAACGATTGAATTAAAAGATATTTACTGAGTCCCTTAAGGATTATGATATTATTACGGGTCTCTGTTGTAAGGTCTACGTTGATTTGGGAAATCATTAATGTTTAACGGTATTCGGAATTAATGGTAAAGTGTTTGTTTAAATAATGTAATTTGGACACATACAATAATAAGGAATATTAACTGTTAGAATTGAATCTATGAACAACTTGCAACGTATATTTAGAACGTGTTTAAGTATATTGAATATATATTTATGAATATATAGCTTCAGGTTATTTGAAAATAATAATAACATTCGGTTATTGATTCAATTGATATTTAGTTATGTTAATTAGAACGTTTTAGAAATAAACGATGTCACATAAATGAATTACATGAATTTAAGTTTAAATGTATAAACAATATGCGATATAACAATTTCAAATGATTTTAAAATGTATTTTAATAAATAGCGAGACAATGATTTATAGAAGTAAATGACCAAAACACTCGAAAGTTTAAGATACACTTTGAGTGATATAATTTAGAGATAATTTAAGGCTATATTTTGACCCAAAAAAAAAAAAAAATATGACTCGAAGTAAATTTAAGGCTATATAATTTAGGGATTATTTAAGGCTATATTTAAGGCTATATTTAAGGCTAAAGTTTAAAACACTCGAAGTAAACAACCCAAACCTTGATACGCCAAAAAATATGACCCAAATAAAAAAAATTATGTTTCAATACATCTGGACGGCGTCCAGACTTCTGGACGGCGTCCAGCAAAGAAGCCTTGGACGGCGTCCAAATGAACTAAAGTCTGCTGTCTTCGGGGTCCAACTTACATGAGCGGAAAACCCGCTTCCTGACTGTAATACCCTAGCTATTTTCGTTAAACTTTGTTAACTGTCCGTTAAAGTATTTAATGGTGTTTACTTTCGATTCGTGTATTTAACTGAATTAAATGCATACTTGAGTTCATGATGAACTAACTTATTTATTATATAATTATATTAGCCGGAAAACTTATTTCATATTTTGAAATACTGAGAAAACGACACGGTTTTGAAAACTGCAACAGAGGTCTCACGAGACTGTCGGGTAATTGAAATTACCCAAACTTTTAATCTTTGACATCATCATCAAACAAATTAAATAAACTTACAATGTTTAAGGACTAAATCGTATATTATAAAATAAGAAAATCAAAATAGATAATGATATATATTAAAGCTTATCTAATACGTATCATTTAGACACAAATTTTCACACATGGAACCTACTACTTTTGACCTTAAGGAAAAGACACACTTAAAGTAGCCAAGATTTTCAACATTCGGGAGCTACTATTATTTTAATTACACATGAGTTTTATTGCACACCGTTTATTCTAAAAGGACTCTAGAAAGTGGTGTATTTACATAAATAAAATTGTAAGGCATATTGAAATATAAGGACAAAAAATGTAAATATGAAATCCATTTCATTCATTCAATTCATATTCATACGTAAGTAAATGCACATGTCACTTTCAACTTTTGTTAATTAGCCAAATATATAATATATAATATGATATCTGTTGGGATTGAACAAGTTCATAAGTCTTAAAACCTTTTAAGAAACATAGTAAACGGAAGCGTGTAATTACCAATTAAACTTGTTAATCTTTAAACCAATTTAAAGTTAAATCCCAATAGGATCAAGTTGTGAACATAAGCTTACAAACTAACAAGAAAGGAAGAGTATTATACCTCCTCAAAGCAAGTTTGAGGGCTGCAATAAATGGGCAGAAACTTTGATGAAGTTGATGATGATAAGAGCTCCAACTTGAACCTACAAGTGTGCAAAACTCCAACCCTTTAATGTACCAATGCACCTTGAAGTTGCTAGACCTTAATCACCCTTAAAACCAAGCTTTAAGCCCTTTTCTTCTCTTTGTAAAATCGGCCAGCAGCACTTTTAAAAGGTGCAGTAACTAGTGAAGGAAATGATGGTGAATTGAGTCTCAAAACAATGAAACCTCAAGAGGTAATACCCCAAACTTGTACCCAACACCTAATACTATGGTTAGGATTTTTGACACTTGAAATATAAGCCTTCAAACAAGCCCAAGAACACTCCCTTCACTCTCAAAATTTCGGCCAGACTGCAGCAAGAAAAGAAAATGAGAGTGTTTTTCTTGTTTTTGGTAATGTTTGAATGCATGTTTTTCTCTTTCTTGAGTCAAAGCATAAGTATATAAGTTAAGCATGTTCTTGTAATATTGTGCCATCTTAAAAGTAGTAAAAGAGCATGTGTGAGACCTCCTTGGTCTCAACAAAACCGTCCCCCCATGGGGAGTGTTCCAAAATTTGTCACTTGCATTTTTAATTAAACTTGTAACATGTAATGCCATGCCCTTTTATTACTTACATTTATAAAACAATTGTTTTATAAATGTATCACAATATAACCACTTAAACTTATTAATAATTGAATGCTTATCATATAAATTATCCAAATAATTTTATCTCAGGTAATAATGTTTTAGAAAACCGTTTTTTCTAAAATTCAAGTGTCGCGTATTTATTTAACGACCCAATCGTTAAGATTAAATACATTTAAGGTGTTGGTAAGTTTGTTATTGGGTATGACCCGACTTGGATCATAACATGTTAGCCACGTTAATTTAATATGTCTCTCGGGCATACGAAATACCTTCAATCTCCCACTTGCACGAGAAACATAAGAAATTAATGCAAGTGATGGATACAGCCTAACACACCGTCCATCACCCCTAATATGTTATGACTTTGTGCCATTCAATAACATCATCCCTTTCGAGTTCCCATCTCGAATATGATTAGGTGAATCTTTCATTATTTCCTTTCGTCCTAGATGTCATGTTAGATCCAAGAGATACAGAGTGATCACTCTCTTATAGATTTAACTTTTCAGGCCTTAGACATCTGACTCTCAACGAATAAGAGGGACAAATTCCATCTTGACTACATACGTCCTAGATATACACTTTGTAATATACCTGAGTTCTTCCTTATGTACTACCATGTTTCAGAATAGCGAAGGAAAGAATCAAGGCACAGTACTTGGTGAATATCCGAACCCAATATGTATCTCAGGTCAGAGGATACAATGATACTCGCCTTTACTCAAGATTACATGTGATCAACCACAAAGGCTCTATACAGTAATCCTTGAGAGCGGGTCTTCCAATATTTGTTTCCCACAAATATCTATGAACCTTGGTTGCAACCTTGCCCCACATTCAACCTATGAATGTATACCAATCCAAGTTCATAATAGTCTAAACCTCACACTTGTTCCCACAAATGTGATCGACTACGGAAATTTAGAATAGTTGCTTATTCATGGATGAAATATGCAAAATAGGAACATAACTCAAATAAATTAACACCATAGTTATATTAATGAGTTTGAATAATTTCGTTCCGGTACAATACATAAAATAGATCATGACCAATCACTAGAATATCGAAGCCCTAATGCACAAACATGTCCTGCATGTTTTGGTCCATGTAAGAGCTTCGTGAGAGGATCCGCCATATTAAGATCTGTGTGAACTTTGCGAATACATATCTTCCCCTTTTCAACTTCATCCCTTATGTAGTTGAATCTCCGCTCAATGTGACGGGTCTTTTGATGAGCACGAGGTTCCTTGATTTGAACAATCACACCCTTGTTATCACAAAAGATCTCAAGAGGGTCCTGAATGGAAGGGACCACTCCTAAGTCGTCGATGAATTTCTTCATCCATGCAGCTTCCTCAGCTGCCAATGAGACGGTGATGTATTCTGATTCTGTAGTGGATAAACAACAACATTCTATTTTTAACTCTTCCAAGGGACCGCACCTTTAGTTTGAAACCTCGCGTCCACGTAACCTTTTACAGCGAGTTCCTCCTCTCCAGACCCGTATATATGAAACATATCCTTAGTCCTCCTAAGGTATTTCAATATACTTTTAACAGCAACCCAATGATTGTTTCCAGGGTTATTCTGGTATCTATTTGTCAAGCTGAGAGCGCATGACACATCCGGTCTAGTGCATATCATTGCATACATAATTGACCCAATAGCAGACGCGTATGGGACATTCTTCATTCTCTCCTGTTCATCTTTTGTGGTGGGGCACTGAGATGAACTGAGAAGTGTTCCTCTTTGAATAGGTACCAAACCTTTCTTAGAGTTCTCCATCTTGAACCTTTTCAAGACCTTTTCAATGTATGCGCTTTGATTCAAACCTATCAATTTCCTGGATCTATCCCTGTAGATCCTAATCCCCAATATGTATTGTGCTTCTTCAAGATCCTTAATGGAGAAGCAACCTTTTAGCCATGTTTTAGCACCTTGCATCGTCGGTATATCATTCCCAAATAATAATATATCGTCCACATATAACACAAGGAACATGATAGTGCTCCCACTAGCCTTCTTGTATACACAAGCTTCATCACCATTTTTAATGAAACCAAATTTCTTGGCTTCCTCATTAAAACGATGATTCCACATCCTAGATGCTTATTTCAGTCCGTAGATTGACTTCTTTAGTTTACATACTTTGTCAGGATGTTTTGGATCAACAAAACCTTTAGGCTGAACCATATAGACATCTTCCTCAAGATATCCATTCAGGAAAGCGGTTTTGACATCCATTTGCCATATCTCATAATCATAATGTGCAGCAATGGCAAATAATATCCTGATAGACTTTAGCATTACTACAGGTGAAAAAGTTTCATCATAATCAACCCCTTGAGTTTGAGTGAAACCTTTTGCTACAAGTCTAGCTTTGTATGTATCTAAGTTTCCATGTATGTCGGTTTTCTTGTTGAAAATCCATTTACAATCGACTAACTTGGAGCTAGTAGGTTGTATAACCAATTCCCAAACTTGGTTGTCATACATGGATTGCATTTCAGCTTTCATGGCTTCCTGCCATTTATCTTTATCAATCCGTGATAAAGCATCTTGGTAGTTTGTTGGTTCATCCAAATCAACCGTATAGCAACCATCTATGAGATACCCATATCTCTCAGGAGGGTTACTAATTCTACCAGATCTACGAATGTTTTGTATACCTTGATCACCCATGTGATCATCCTCAACATTTTCATGTTGAGTGCTAGTGTCAACCAATTGTGTATCATCTACTTGATCTTGAACCTCTTCAAGATCTATCTTCCTTTCACTATTTCCTTCCAGAAGGAACTTAGTTTCAAGGAATTCAGCCTTCCGAGCAACAAATACATTTTGCTTGGATGGATCATAGAAATAGTATCCCATATCGTCCTTGGGATATCCTATGAAGATACATTTCGTGGATCGAGCATTCAACTTATTAGGGACGTAACGCTTAGGATAAGCTTCACATCCCCATACCTTTAAGTATGATAGAGATGGAGGTTTACCAAACCACATCTCGTGAGGAGTTCGTTCCACTTTCTTGGTTGGGGCCATATTTAGAATACAAGCCGCAGAGCATAGACAATAACCCCAAAATGATAGAGGTAACGAGCTTCTTGCCATCATAGATCGAACCATATCCATTAGGGTTCGGTTCCTCCTTTCGGAAACTCCATTAAGTTGGGGTGTTCCGGGTGGAGTAAGTTGTGAGATAATCCCACAACTCCTAAGATGATCTTGGAAGGCATCGCTTAGGTATTCACCTCCTCTATCTGTACGAAGTACCTTGATTGTCTTATTGAGTTGATTTTGTACTTCATTTTGATATTCTTTGAATGCTTCAAAAGTTTCATCCTTGTGTCTTAATAAGTAGACATATCCGAAACGACTGAAGTCATCAATGAAAGTAACGAAGTATCTTTCACCATTCCTAGTCATGGGCTTAAAAGGGTCCACATACATCCGAATGTATTAATCCCAATAAGTCCTTAGCCCTTTCATAGGTCCCTTTGAAAGGTGCTTTAGTCATTTTGCCTTGTAAACAAGATTCACATACATCAAATGAGTCTAGTTCATTTGATTTCAAAAGGCCACTCTTTTGAAGTGTATGCATTCGATTCTTGTTTATGTGACCAAGGCGACAATGCCATAAGTAGGAATCACTCAAATCCATTTTGAGCTTCTTGGTGCTTGCTTGGTATATTGAGCTATCGAATGATGTGTTATCATGAACCAATTCATAAATACCATTCAAAGGCGAAGCCTTAAAATAGAACATATCATTCAAGAAAACATGGATATCATCATTAATAAAATTAAGATCAAAACCACATTGTCTTAAACGGGAAACAGAAATAATGCTTCGTGTTAAATCAGGTGCATACAAAACATTTTTCAATATAAGCTCCAAACCACTTGGTAGCTTTAAAACAAAGTCTCCTTGAGCTTTTATGTGCACCTTTGCACCATTTCCCATGTAGAGACTTGTTGTTCCCGCATTTAGTTTACTTCTTATGAACCCTTGCAATGAATTGCAAATATGAGTTCCACATCCTGTGTCTAATACCTATGTATTAGAAGAAGTAATACTAAGCTCAACGTATATCATGTATACATTACCTGAGGTTTGCCCTGCATCCCTCTTTGCATACAACTCCTTTAGGTAGATCGGGCAGTTGCGTTTCCAGTGACCTATCACACCGCAACCAAAGCACGGATTTTCCTTGGGGTTTGCTTGTCTGGCACCCTTTTGCCATTTAGTTATGTTGGTTGGGGCAACCATCTTCCCTTTTCCTTTGCCCTTGTAGGTGGGTCCTATCTTCTTAGCCACCTTTGGCTTGGAAGAGGATTCATCCTTGGATCCACCTTCTTTGATCATGAGCATGGGTGAAGCCTTTTTACCCATGCTTGATTCTTCCGTCCTTAGCATGGCATGTAATTTGCCAATGCTCTTATCCCAATCCTTCATGCTGCAATTCAACACGCATGTGTCAAACCTCTTTGACAGAGAGTTGTGGATAAGGTCCGTGGTTAATTCATTAGACACGGGACATTTGAGACGGTGCAATCGATCATTGAGGCTTTTCATCTTTTGTACTTTAGATGAAATGGATTGGGAGTTATTTTCTTTTCCGAGGATGGACCTCAATGATAGGTTATTAAAGTTGATTGGTGCGTTTGGAATGTTGTTGTTATTGGCGGCCATCTACAAAATTTAACAAAGTTCGTTTAAGTATCGATTTTAATTTAACATTCAATACCCTTTAAATCCAATTGAATTATTAAATTCTAGAATCCAACGGTAAACCAAATTTCAGTTAGGTGACCTTTATCCCGCAATTTGATTTAGCTAGGTAGTCAATAAATGACAATTGCAATCCATTTGCAACTTCTAGAGTATGGGATCATGCAATCCTTTTGCATGGCATATTTATCCCATCAACGCCTATTTGTTCTTCATGCTTCGGTGACCCTAAGTTCATGATTCCCAAATCAAGTCGTCCTACTTGTGCAAACATGTAAAATTAACATACAAGTGGTTAGGTGACCTTTATCCCACAAGCATGCGAATTTTACCTTAAGCATATTAGTTAGTTCATAATGGTTAGGTGACCTTTATCCCATTATGAGTTCCCTGCTATGTTCAAGTGTTCTCACAAAAGGATGGCGTTAAACTTGTTTACCTTGTTTTAGTTAAGGGATTTTAAGTTTTCATTAATTCTAGTTTGAGAAAACTTTTATGCCATACACTAACATGCATTTAGTGTATGGTTCTTATGAAAATCCATTTTCATGTCTATAAACCATTTTATATATATGATCCTAATCATGATCTTAATAACCATTTATTAATGTCCTTTTAGCCATTTTTAATTTAACCAATTAAATTGTCGTTTTGCATGTCGTTAACTTGTGTGATTAACTTGTAGCATACAAACATACAATCCACAATCATACAATACACAACCATGCATGCAAAACAAATATGTTCACAATCAAGCCATTTTGGTAGACATTTGTTTAGCCGAAAACAAATGCCACCGGATAAGGGGTAATTACACAAAGTAGGAGATTTCAAATCTCCCACTTAACCTTGCATCCAAATGCTTCTTCATGTGTTCTTCAAATCTTCATCATTCTTCATCATTTTACAAAATATATCCTAATACATTTTGCCTAAAAAATGAAATTACAACCTAATCTATTTTACATACCAAATATAAAATAAATTACATAACCAAATGAATTATTACATGCCAAATGAATAAATATTATTACAAACCAATTGAATAAATATCAATCAACCATGCATGCAACCAAACACAAGGTCAAGGCTTAGATTGTGAACATCATCAACATAAGTGATAGGCAATACAGAATCACAAGTGATTGGAAACACAGAATCACAAGTGATCTGCAACACAGAATCACAAGTGATTGGTAATACAGAATCACAAGTGATCGGCAACACAGAATCACAAGTGATTGGCAGTACAGAATCACAAGTGATTGGCAGTACAGAATCACAAGTGATTGGCAGTACAGAATGCAGAATCACAAGTGATTTTGGCCAAAATGACAAACACCCAAAACCGAAAATTTTACATTCTACTTCATGCATGTTCATAGAATGCAAAATTATAGTGGGTTTAATAACCATCTCGAAGCATATTTCAACAACTTCGGCTCTAGATACCATTGTTGGGATTGAACAAGTTCATAAGTCTTAAAACCTTTTAAGAAACATAGTAAACGGAAGCGTGTAATTACCAATTAAACTTGTTAATCTTTAAACCAATTTAAAGTTAAATCCCAATAGGATCAAGTTGTGAACATAAGCTTACAAACTAACAAGAAAGGAAGAGTATTATACCTCCTCAAAGCAAGTTTGAGGGCTGCAATAAATGGGCAGAAACTTTGATGAAGTTGATGATGATAAGAGCTCCAACTTGAACCTACAAGTGTGCAAAACTCCAACCCTTTAATGTACCAATGCACCTTGAAGTTGCTAGACCTTAATCACCCTTAAAACCAAGCTTTAAGCCCTTTTCTTCTCTTTGTAAAATCGGCCAGCAGCACTTTTAAAAGGTGCAGTAACTAGTGAAGGAAATGATGGTGAATTGAGTCTCAAAACAATGAAACCTCAAGAGGTAATACCCCAAACTTGTACCCAACACCTAATACTATGGTTAGGATTTTTGACACTTGAAATATAAGCCTTCAAACAAGCCCAAGAACACTCCCTTCACTCTCAAAATTTCGGCCAGACTGCAGCAAGAAAAGAAAATGAGAGTGTTTTTCTTGTTTTTGGTAATGTTTGAATGCATGTTTTTCTCTTTCTTGAGTCAAAGCATAAGTATATAAGTTAAGCATGTTCTTGTAATATTGTGCCATCTTAAAAGTAGTAAAAGAGCATGTGTGAGACCTCCTTGGTCTCAACAAAACCATCCCCCCATGGGGAGTGTTCCAAAATTTGTCACTTGCATTTTTAATTAAACTTGTAACATGTAATGCCATGCCCTTTTATTACTTACATTTATAAAACAATTGTTTTATAAATGTATCACAATATAACCACTTAAACTTATTAATAATTGAATGCTTATCATATAAATTATCCAAATAATTTTATCTCAGGTAATAATGTTTTAGAAAACCGTTTTTTCTAAAATTCAAGTGTCGCGTATTTATTTAACGACCCAATCGTTAAGATTAAATACATTTAAGGTGTTGGTAAGTTTGTTATTGGGTATGACCCGACTTGGATCATAACATGTTAGCCACGTTAATTTAATATGTCTCTCGGGCATACGAAATACCTTCAATATCATATCCCTTGATTATAGGGATCATGTTCCTTGCTAATTCATCAATTCAATTTATGAATTTCATACTAGATATGCATACATTTAATATGAGATATGCTAAATATTAAATATGATATTGTCTACAATAAATAGAAATAAATATTTATTAATTCGTAAGCCATGAGTCTATATATACACCCTTAAAACCTCACAATTTATTCACCACCATAACACCATCATCTACTTGTTATTTGCAAAAACCTTGAGCATCAAATTTGTTCCTTGCATCATTCTACATCTAGTAACGTGTGTTGATTGCCCTAGAAAGGTATAATTGCAAACCCTAAATTTATAAATCTGATTTTTAATGTTAATCTTATGCATTAGATGTTCTATTACTCAATTGGTCGCGTTTGTACATGTAATTGGTCATTATATTGTCCGATTTACGAGTTAGGGTTTAATCACGAATTGTATTGCTATGCTACTAGTTTTTGTGACTTTGTTTTCTACAATTACAATATGTATAGATGAGTAGCTATCTAAAAACTATTGAATTTTCTCGCTTGAATCGTATGATTTCGTTTAGTATAGCCTAAGTTATGATCGTTTGAAGTTTCGGTATGTAATTGTGCACTAAAACGAAAACTGCAATTTGTGAGTTATGAATTGGCTTATAAACTGATGATATATGGATGGAGGATTGAAAATCACATAAAATGGACTAGTATATCATAGTAAACGGATTTGTAAAAGTCATTTTATGATTACCCGAATGTTCGTGCTACAACGTATTGACTAGTAATTAGTTCATGGACCAAACAACCACTTAACATGCTTTTTGATGACCAAGATTTTGTTTTCTATAAATTGCATGAGTAGTACTTGATATTTCATTTAGACTTCATGTGCTACATGTTCCTAGATATTCATATATTCGACCCCAAAAACAGCTACCTGATTAGGATCGAATCTGTCTATTTTGCACCAATAAATGTCTAGCATGAAGTAGGAGTTGAATTGGACTTTATGATTCTGGTATGTTGTAGTATATATGTTACTTAGAATATCTCATTTTTAAGTCTAGCTCTGAAAGCTTAGTTTGATATGTGTTGTATGCGTGCCGTAACCAAAGGTCGAAATTCTGTCTAAATCAGAAAACCTGACTTGTTGGTCAAAACTGTACCAATTAGCTAGATAGATTTATTTTATTATTTTACCACTGATAATTTGGAGTGTTTAGAGTCATCTCCAATTGGCCGTTCATTAATTGCTATTTTCTAGATTAAATGAGCATTTTTACAAAACTGATGCGCAAAAAAAAACTGAACTTGATTGTGTTGCATGCTACGTGAGTTCTAGGAATCGTATGATAGTGTGCTTAGTATTTTTAGAAAGATTATAACATGAACTAATTATCTAGAGTTGTTCATAATTGTTTTATGTGTCATTTATGAACTATGCTTATCCGATTGCATGACTGCCGTGAAAACATACGAACGTTAAACTAGAAATCGTTAATTGACTAAACAAATGTGTGAAACTTATAAGTTGACATTGGTTTGACTTTATGATAACATTGGCATGACCTACTGATGTATTTGACCTAGGTTGACCACTTTGACTAAGTTTGACTTTTTGTTGATTTGCTTGACTAGTTAACTTCTGTGTTGACTTTTACTGTACGATTACGTCGATCTGAGCAATAGGGCAACTGAACTGTGAGTCCGTCTTTTGAAACAAAACTTATGTAACTATAAATGGTACATTTAGGTTGCATTACTTGGTCGTTGTAATTCGACTACTTATCGCTTATGATTTGTCAAGTGCACTCAAGGTGAGTCTACAGTCCCATACACTTTTACTTTTTGGGATGAGATAACATGCCATTTTAAACTGTTTTACGCATTAGAAACGAGTACAAAAGTGAATATACACTATGAGTTAGATCCAAAAGCCTCTAGCTTGAATATATTAATTACTTTGTAAGGCTCGAACTATAAGAACGGTACCGTAGGTTTGACAAACCTCACTCAACGAACTGGGTGCTTATAAATTTGTAACCGAATGCTTGATCAGCGTTTGCAATATGGGGTAAAGGAAGACGTATAGCGCATTTAAGTTATCCGCGGGTTAAAGCTTTATATTCAAGTGCTCATAACTGTTGTATAACTTTTACTGCTTTGAACTAAATCTCGTGGTCTAACAAAGATAAACTGATTTGCTTAAACCTGTAGATTCACTCAACATTTTTGTTGATCGTTTTCATGTTTTATCTCATGTTCTAAAAGGTACTTTGCTTTCGCATTACTTTGATGACTATGTGCTTACGTGGTACATATACTGAATTGGAGTCCAGCATGGGTCTTTATGTCAAGAACATTTTATCGCATTTAAAATTGTTTCCTATTAAATAATGTTTATGGATTATTTACTATTGTCATTACATTAAATGATTTTGAATTATTTTACTTTAATGACAATACTTTTGAAATAAATGCGATTACTTTTTAGAAAACGTCTCATATAGAGGGTGTGACCGTTAACTGTGGGGCCAGAAGTTAATATTCCGTTAGTGTGTTCTGACGGGGTGTTACACCGACACTTTTAAATGAAAACCTTTTCACAACATGTCATAATAAGTTAAACTAAGAGATTTCTACAATAAAATCAAGTTTTACAACATCGGGCCCACATCGGCCGTTTTACGAGTTTCGTTCAAAAATACAAGTTTCGACCGTACTAATTTAATTTCCAAATGACACTAGAGCATGGTGTTTGGGGTTAAACTACCCAAATCTTGGCCGAACTTCCAAAAAGCTAAACCCCCGAGAGCCACTACTATTCCAACTGAATACCTTTGCCCTTGTCCACGCCGGAGCCTAAAAAGGTAAACAACGAGAGGGTAAGCTAAAGCTTAGTGAATGCAATAATTATACATATACATATATAACCTACTTACTTGCAATCACTTACACAATACCGCATACAAGCTAGCAATTCGACAACTATGCAAACATTATGTATAAACCAATAACCGTAATTCATAATAAGCTAGCTACACCAAAAGCATATAGTTCACAATTAAATATGCTAATACAAAATTCACACAACCATGGTTAACCAATCGTACAAGGGAACGGTACTCGCTAGAAAACATCAGAGTTCATAACATCCATTAGTGTACATATGACGCGTAATCACTAATCCCCCGGGTGATGTCTTGAACACCGCGACAATTTCACCCCCATGACAATGTGGTGTCTTGAACATCGTGACAATTCCACATGTCAATCAAACCAATGAGTGGTGTCTTGAACACCGCTACAATTCCACTCCCATGACAATGTGTTGTCTTAAACACCGCGACTATTCCACATGTCAATCAAATAAACGAGTGGTGTCTTGAACACCGCGACAATTACACTCGTTACGTAGAATGTGGTGTCTTGAACACCGCGACAATTCCACATTCCACGCTACACAAATAAATACATTATATATGTACACGCATAATTATTCCACTCACCTTACGTCTTTGGTGAATTGATAAACCAAGCTCGCAACTTCAAGGTAACGTACCTATTACATTATGCACATATATCAAACATTCATTCAAGTTGGTCAACCAACTTATTCGCCATACAAATTTCATTTGGCCCATAGTGAAAACGTGACCCATTTGCACCATTCATTCTAACACTAGGTCGGGATTTCGTCAAACCCTTACAAACAATTCGATTATGGTATTAATACACCTTTTAACACAAAGTTATCACACTTTCGCACCCATTAACCCACTTAGGTCATCAAAGACTCATTTGACCCATTTCAAGGTTAACACACTCATTTGGGTCACTATCATACCCATATCACCCATTCACTCTAACCACTAAGTGTGCTAGTGATATACTAACATTTAAGATCCATATACACAATTTGACATTTCAAACCCTAGGTTAGTCATCTTTGAGTCCTCATGACCCAAACTTACCCACAAACCCCCAAAACACTAACAATTGGGTTTTTATGTTGATTACTAACCCAAACCCTAACCCTTACACAATTAAAACAAGGAAATCAAGGTTAAGACTTACCACTACAATCAAAATGTAGCTAGGGACTAGATGAAAAACTTTAGAACTTGCACTAAGACCCGATTCGACCTTCTTCTTTCTTGATTTGAGCTCTCTTACTCTAGAAACCCTTTCTCTCTCTAAATTGATTTGGAAGAGGTGTGGTGGTTGAAGATGGAGTAAATGGTGCTCCAAAAACTGATCTAGAGCCTTAAATTCGTCCACAAAATGAAATTACCAAAATACCCATTTGTAATATTTAAAAACAAAACAGCTGGCTCGCCAGTTCATCTGGACGACGTTCGGAATTCTGGACGGCGTCCAGCCCTTTACAATTGGACAGCCTCCCATAGTTTTGGACGGTGTCCCAAATGACTGAGAGAAACTGGATCTTACAACTCTCCCCTACTTGAACCGGATTGCGACCTCGCGATCCAAGCCGCATGACAAGCAGGAAGATACACCAACACAAACTCTTCGGATTCCCACGTAAACTCGAAACCTATACTTCGACGCCATTGAACTTTAAAAGTTCTCACCTCTTTATTTCTCAACGTTTTCACTTTTTCATCGAGTATAGCAATCGGCTCCTCAACATACTCTAACTTATTGTTTAGCTCAATCTCGTCTAGTGACACCCATGAAGAATCATCCGCAAGACACTTACGGAGATGGGAAACATGAAATGTATTATGGATCCCCGCAAGCTCTTCGGGTAATTCCAAACGATACGCAACTTCACCAACACGAGCTAAGATTTTAAATGGTCCAATAAACCGAGGAGCTAACTTTCCTCGTTTTCGAAACCGAATAACAACTTTCCATGGTGAAACTTTAAGCATCACCATGTCACCTTCTTGAAACTCAATCGGTCGTCTTTGTTTGTCAGCATACGCCTTTTGTCTATCTTGAGCCTTTTTCAAATGAGCCCGAATCATATCAATCTTGCTATTCATCTCTAAAACCAAATCGGTACTCCCAATTTCTCTTTGACCCACTTCACCCCAACAAATCAGGGTTCGACATCTACGCCCATAAAGCATCTCGTAAGGTGGCATCGCGATACTAGTATGATAACTATTATTGTACGAGAATTCCACCAATGGTAAGTGCTCTGATACCAAGTTGTAACACCTTAATTTTTTTTTTTAAATCACAGTGGAAGACTGAGTTTACATAAATACCCTTAGTTAGTTACAAACATGATTATCACAAATCATAAGTTAATTACTTTATTACAAACCACAGGTGTTACGTTAAACGACTAGTTACATATTTAAAAACTTAAAACATCAGAGTTCGTCTTGTCAAACATATCGTCAGCCCGACTCCCATCCCTACCAGCACTAAGATCCAAAACCTGCAAGGGAGGAGGTGAGGGTTTAGCACAAGGCTAAGTGAATGGAACTATCAAAAGGTCTAGCATACAGTACCAACTTGTACTCCTATATCAACAGCTATATGCAACCACATACAACAAACAACAACTAGCAACTATGCTCCAACTAGAGGATCGGCCGCTTGTACGGGCACACGACCACTAGCTGATCAGTCTAGCGTCTACCGATAGTCTTTACTACTGAATCCCCAGTATAGTCATCCACATGCAGGTGATGCGTCATTCAGCACTATACTCAACAAACAGTAGCCAACTAGACCCAACCACAACTAGGTTGACCTCTCTGAGCTGAACCTAACAACAATAGGTTCCAACAACAACAATAACAACAACTACTTGTGCACATACAACCAGTCAACTACTACTACTACTACTACTACTACAGGCAACTAATACTACTAAAAGCATGGAAACCTTAACTGTGATCAACTATACAACATAACTACTAATCATGGCAACTATCAACAATATAAACATAGTAGCGCAACTTGTTACTCTATACTACACCCAGAGATAATCCCACTCACCGATTACCAGCTCAGATAAACTATCACTAAGCTTCTTCCTTATCCTTTTCACCTGAACATAAGGCAAATCAAGTTAGTTTCTATCCGTTAACACAAAACAGCACAGTACATAAATCAGTCACAAAAAGCGCCGCTAAAATTCCACCTAACACTTATGCACTTTCAAAATTTACATTCTGAACACAGAAAGACAAACGGGCAGCATAACAGCTAGAAAAAGGCACTTTGGTAAATATTCTGCCCTGGTCACTCAGTCGGTCGACTGACACTGACAGTCGGTCGACTGTCTACATAACCGGCCGACTGACCTTTCCAGTCGGTCGATTCATTTGGTATTACATCAATCGGTCGAAGGTAAATCTCAGTCGGTCGGTTCACTAAATAATCGGTCAGTTGAACCCTTAGTCGATCGACTGTTGACCGACAGTCGGCCGACTGTGTTCATCTTCCTCAGAAACTGAACAAAGGCTACGGACTTCACGATGAAATCCTCAAATCTCGATCTAGAGCTCGTTTTAAACACCAAAATTGACCACAACTTGTTCACTACTTGTTATAGACTCAAAACCCACAACAATTTGACCATAACAACACTTAAATCACTTGTTTTGACACAAATTCAAGCTTTTTACAAAACTCACACAAAACCATGAATATAACAACGAATTGAACACAAAAACACATGTTACTTACCTTGATAGACTCAGTAAACGATAACAAACATGATTCTAACACCAATTTGAGCTCAAGATCAATGTTTATGGATTAGGGTTTGGTAGATGGGAGGGATGAAGGTACGGTGTTTGGTGAAGATTCTAGAGGGATGGAGAAATTGGTAACAAAATGCAGCTCACTACACTTATTTGAGGTTAAAATCCCATACCCCATCACACACGGGTATTTACCAGTTATCTGATATCTTTCGTACCTCGCTGGGAGGCCCTAACGGAGTCCAAATTAAACAAACGAACCTGTTCTGTGACCCTTGTCACAAACTGGTCTCAACTAAACAACCAAATAATTATAAATAAATAATTATTATAATAACATACAAACACACCCAAGGTCAAAAGGGTCATTTCAGCTAGGCCCAAAATGCGGGTGTTACAAATCTACCCTCCTTAAAAGAGATTTCTTCCTCGGAATCGATTCAACTATGGTCAACAAAATCCAAAATTGTTACTCGAACCGCCAAAACACACGATCAATTTTATCGATCTTATCCCCGATACCGACATTATCCACGACAATTGCATAGGGAAACGAGATTCTTGACGTCAATATACTCCCTATACAAAATAATTTGTCACAATCTTCATCGATCAACATTCATTAATCCACCTAAGCCCACAAATTACACGATCAAGTCAAATAATCAGAGTCAAATTCATGTTTCTACGCCATTCTGTATCATAAATTTCACGATCGGTCATCCAATTCAACTCTTTATACAGTCCACTTTTCACAATTATCCCAAGCTTAGGAAATTGAATTAGTTATCATGCTAAAATCTGTACATATGTCCACGAAATTACCTATTAAGTCAACAGAACTTCACAGGTTATTTGTCTCATGTCCAGTCACATCACAATCAAATATTGCACAGGCCACCTAATTTTCCTTCAGCTTTCCAGAAATTCCGTATGATTTATCATAATATACTTTTGTTGGCCGGACACAAGCATATTATCCTAAATCATACCTTCATTCTGAGTTGCTCGTAACGAAAAAATTCTACTTCTCTGATTCACTAACTTATGTCCAATCAATCTCCTCAATAAGCATCGGTAATTAATTTAACTACTTTATGATTAATCAATTGCACCATCTGTCCAATCATGGATATTAAAACACTGTCCATCAAATGTTCAACTATAATCTATCAACATCATTACACATCCAACAAGCATGGGAAATATCTGGTCAATAAAGTCCACTATCGGCATATCACTCATACTCGTGTCACTATCTAACAAATTTTTGTCATCCAAATGTCCACTCCATGAAGATACCAAACACATTTCTATCAAAGTAACGGTCTTCAATCCCAAAAAGTCAACCTAAGGGTCACCCTTACCTCACATGGCACACAAGGGTCGCAACCAAAACATAAACAACATAATGCAACAAAATAAATCTTACACTACAATCAAGATCTACCAATCTACACACACACATATATATACACAATCACATACATATATAAAACTAAACAGTAGTAGGATTTTGAAGCATACCTGTATTCACATCATATTCAACATCTGCATCTGCAACCATCTGATAAGCTTTTGCTGTTGCAGTAGGTGGATTATTTCTTTTCTGCCCAACTGGAGAACCAGAAGATCCACCTACTGATGCCAACTGCACTCCTGGCCCCGCCCCAGATCCTGATCCTCTTACATACGGACACTGAGCTGACCTATGCCCCACTTGATGACATTTCTAACATACATCCTCTTGAAACGAACACATCCGAATCTCGTACCCCACAATACCACATCTCAAACATCTTTTGATTGAATCTGAACAAGGACCACTATGAGATGATCTACAACTATAACACCAAGAATTCTGACTTGATGCTGTCCCACTCTGTTCTGACCCACTTTTCTGTTTCAACTTAATAGACTTCTTTGACCTAGAGTCCGAATGACTCATCGCCTGATCTTGTTGTGGTACCACATAACCTACCATTCTATTTCTTGCTGCTTTAACGTCATCTTCTACCATCTTGGCCATAACAAACGCTTGCGATAGCGTCATCGCCATCCTAACCATCGTTCTGTATTCTGGTAAAATTATATTAACAAAATGTTGAATTCTGGACTGTTCTTCTAGAACCCACTGTTGCACGAACCTTAATTTATGCATATACTGCTCAATCACCTCATCGATCGTCATCTCAGGTGTCATTTTCATTGCCAAAAATTCTGTCTTAATTCGATTGAGGTCGTAGGATGAACAATACTGCTCACAAACTTTACTATAAAATTGTTCCCAAGTAATCATGTTCACTTGCTCTTTCGGTATACTAGAAATAACTGTATCCACCAAACCATTGCCCTATTTTTTAACATACGACTAGCATAAATAACCTGTAATTCTGGTTCGCACTGACATGCCTCAAAAACTTTTTCTATCTCTTTTAACCAGTTAAGGGTTACCGTTGTGATGACCCGGGAATTTCCAACCAAATTTAAACTTAAATCTTATTATGATTTCGACACGATAAGCAAAGTCTGTAAAGTTGAGTCTCAAAAATTTTGGAACTATGTTTATGTATTCAATTACCTTCGACCAGTTTCGACGATTCATGAACCTTTAATTGCAGATAGATATGTAAGTATATATGTATATAAATAATAATTGGTAATATAATATTAAATATTATATGTTTTTATTATAAATTATGTAAATAAAAAATATGATATTATGATAATTATTATTTACATCATATCTAAATAAAGTATGTTAATTATATATTTTGTGATTTATTCAATTGTTTAATCTATATCTATATCTATATATACATTATAAGATACCAACCCTCTAATCTTACTATTACACATTTTGTTTCTTTATATTTATCACGTTATTAGTTTCAGTATTTTATTAATTACTTTATGAAGTGTAAAGATTATTCGTACGAGTAATTGATTTAAAGTTGGATTCTTTCATTCCTTTTCTCTATGTAGCCTTCTATTTCTTGCATGTAAAAACAAGAACTCCCACAATCACAGAAATCCATCTATGTGTGAACCAGACCAATAACAACCCCATCAATATCTACTCTTTTTAGTAGGACATATAGACATCGACATATTTGTGTACAATTCAACTCAAGCCAAAAGACCTACTGTTTGCTTTTTGTTCATTCATTTCAATTGCCATGATATGTATAGATGAGAGAGATACTTACATCTCAAAAACCATTTTTTTTACACCTTATTCGACTAACACTACGATACCACCATTTTTTTTAATCAACACTTCACGGCTAAGACCCAACCACAATCAACACTTCCTATTTCTTGTTTATCATGAAACCACCATCATCATCGTTTACAAATTTCTGCATCCAAACATCACCTTCGTTTTCCTTCAGTTCTATTCGTAACCAACTTCACCCAAAACCCAGGAGGATGAACATCATCATTGAACCACACGCCATGTATACTATTCTGTTTCTTTTCTTTTTGTTCGTGAACCAAACTGCAACACCTTCTTATCCTCTTCTTCTCTCGTCCAGGAAACCACCATCGATCACATCATTAAAACCATTTGATACCCGTATGTTTCTGTTATGAACAACCATCATAACCACCTTCACAAATGAAACAAACCACTTTACAACACAAAATAAACCATCACCACCACCTATCACAATGAAATCCAAACCACCGATTGACTGCTTACATTGAACACCCTGAATATCATTTGCCACTCCTCTGATTAATCATAAACCACCACCTCTTTGTTTGATCACCCATCGTAGTTGCTACTACTGCTAATAGATTTATTGTGTGTCGAGAACCAACCGAAACAATACCACCCTTCTTGTTGACAAGATCAACACTAAACCGCCACACACTTTTTCATCTCTCTCTCTCTCTCTCTCTCTCTTATATTTATTCTTTTCGGTTACCACTAATTACCACCACAAACCACCACCAAAAGTCACCATTGACTACCACTCGTTTTTATCTATCTCTGAGATAAAGATGATAACATTGTTGCTGTTATTAGCCGAAAACAAGCCTTTGTTGTTTGATGAAATTGAACTCTCGGATCACAAAAACAAAAGATGTAGGAAACTACACCACATATTTATTTGAGTCTTGCCAACTTGAATATATATTATATTACAACACCTTATTGAATATGCAAGTGGGTAAGCATTAGAGGTCTATTATAAGATACAAATAAAAGTTTAGTGGCCGACCATATTGAGTGATTGTGCATGCCATTTTTTTTTCTTTGCTTTTGCCATTTCGATAACACTTGTCCAGCTCAAGAGATCCACGAATCATTTTGTTGAGCCACATGTGTTTTGAAAACTGTATTTGGGTCACGTATTGTTTTCTTTTGGACGAGACATTTAAATATGGGTGGTGCTGAGTTGTTTGAGTAGTTGGATTTATAAAACCATGATGAGCTAGGCCAGCCCCACCAAGCATCTCCACTTGATCTTTGAGCTCACATCAATTGAATTATGAGTTTCTTTGGATCCTACTGTTACCGAATGAAAGCATCAAGCTTTCATTTATTGGCTGCCTTTTAGATTATGGTAATGATGAGGTTCTATTTTATTAATTACAAGAGGGACATAAGACCCACCCATTTTGCTTGACGATTCAAAACGATGCTACATGAGTATTCTATGTCTTTAATATTAAAAGTTGATAAAGATGGTTGCCACTTGAGTTTTAGAATAAGATAAAGGAACTGAATTACCATCGGGTTTCCTTATTAAGCCACCAGGTTATATTTTATTTCGGCCAAATTATTGTTCATTTGTTGAGGCCACGCTTTTCAATTGCTGTTGGGTTTGGAATCGAGTAATGGGCATGTACTGTTGGGCCAAAATCTTGTTGCACCAGTTGGGCCGTGGACTAGTGTTTCTATGATGGCCTTATGCTTCCGTTTTTATTCTTAGACCTTAGTGAACTTTGATATTTGATGATTTTGGGATAGTAAACAATGATGAGGAGTAAGATATTTAGGATGATGATGTACGTGTTTATGTTCTATGATGATGAGAATGATTATGGCGTCGTGATAACATGACTATTTGATGGTGATGATTATTATTACACGATAAGAATGTTGGCGGAAAATTTATGATGTCGAATTAAGAAGACATTAAAGAGTGAGGTTAGATTGGATGGTTCTATGATTGTGATATCATGATAACAATTCTAATGGTGAGTCACGATGATAAAAAGAAAATGATAAAGTTGATATTGTGAAACGTTTAGATGAAGAAGAAAAAGAAACAGATAGAACGGGTTAGATATAATTGGGTTACGATTTAATCCAGAAGAATATAAATGGAAAAAGGGTTTAGGTTGTTATAGGGTTAGCGGGACGTCGCGGGTTTAAACCCGGACTTGGACATTTGTTTTAAGGGCTACTCCTTTGAGGTTCGTGAATCTGAAGCCAACCCTGCATTTGTTCGATATCGTTATATGTATTTTTACTACAAAATACATTAGGTGAGTTCCTTTGATCCCCTTTTACTCTTTACATTTTTGGGACTGAGAATACATGCGCAACTTTTATAACTGTTTTACAAAATAGACACAAGTGATTAAAAATGACATTATATGGTTGAATGATCGAAATCGAATATGCCCCTTTTTATATAGTCTGGTAATCTAAGAATTAGGGAACAGACACCCTAATTGACGCAAACTCTAAAGATAGATCTATCGGGCCCAACAAGCCCCATCCAAAGTACCGGATGCTTTAGTACTTCGAAATTTATATCATGTCCGAAGGAGGATCCCGGAATGATGGGGATATTCTTATATGCATTATGTGAATGTCGGTTACCAGGTGTTCAATCCATATGAATGATATTTTTGTCTCTATGCACGGGACGTATGTTTATGAGAAATGGAAATATGAAATCTTGTGGTCTATTAAAATATTGAAATGATTATTTATGATAAACTAATGAACTCACCAACCTTTTGGTTGACACTTTAAAGCATGTTTATTCTCAGGTATGAAAGAAGTCTTCCGCTGTGCAATTGCTCATTTTAAAGATATTATTTGGAGTCATTCATGACATATTTCAAAAGACGTTGCATTCGAGTCGTTGAGTTCATCAAGACTATTATTAAGTCAATTATAGCTAGATAGATTATAAAATGGTATGCACGCCGTCAACTTTTGACGTAATGAAAGATTGTCTTTTCAAAAACGAATGCAATGTTTGTAAAATGTATCATATAGAGGTCAAGTACCTCGCGATGTAATCAACTGTTGTGAATCGTTTATAATCGATATGGACCTCGTCCCGATGGATTAGGACGGGTCCTTTCAGTTGGTATCAGAGCGATGGTCTTAGCGAACCAGGTCTTGCATTAGTGTGTCTAACTGATAGTCGTTAGGATGCATTAGTGAGTCTGGACTTCGACCGTATCTGCATGTCAAAAGTTTTGCTTATCATTTTTATCGGAAATCATCTGCTTATCATCCTTAGGAAATTACCTGCTCATTATTCTTAGTCTAGACACATTTTACTGCATTGACTGCATGAATAGTGTATAGACAAAATTCATATCCTAGCGTATATGACAATTATATCTTAGTGTATCTGTTACTGTAGACCTTGCCTGATATCTCTCGTAAATTTCTCCTTAATTTAAGGGATCCTGATACTATATATATCTATGCAAATTATGCATTGAGAATACCATCTGACTATCAATTGTTGTCACTAAACTCTTCATACCAAAAATCTTTTCTGAGATCGCGTAAGATGGCTTCTACGAATCGACCAAGTTCCTCTGACTCCGAAGACAGCGTGACAGGAGCACACCAACCAATCAACTACCGTGATTACTGGAGAAAATGGGGGTGGGTTCGTGACATACTCACCCTATGGAGAAGGGAAGAAGGTACTCCATATCATGAACCGAATCTACCACCTAACCTTGGAGTACTTGACCCGCTCACCGGCGAACCCGTTCGCAACACCATTTATACCCTTTTTGCCAGAATTTTTCGTCTTGAGACTACCATTAACGGAACTAGAGAAGATATTCAACCTCTACCCCACACTGATAACCAACCAGGGTTAGTAGAAGAAGTTAAAGAACTCCGAGCTCGAGTGTTAACTTTAGAGAGCACGGTACACAGTTTGCAAGCATCAACAGTATCACCAACACCAGTCACATCACCAACCTTAGCACCAACAGCACTAGTACCACCAACAACAACATCCGCATCACCAGCTTCGACATCTCATTCTGTACCTCGAGTATAATCATTGTTCCACATGACGTTCTACATCATTTATCTTCGTTCGACATGATGATTATGTAAACTCTAATGTTTTAGAGATTATACCTACTTGTTCAAACGGTAAATCAGAAGAGTTTAATATCATATTGACTCGTTAAATCCATGGTTACATCTGAAGAAAATATATATGTAAGTATATTTTCATAAAGATTGTGATTAAAAATTCTCTTGTACAAACTGTTAATGGTGAAAATATCTTAACGGGTAGGTAATACCCGAGGACTATTTAAATTTCACATTAATAAGTTACATTGTACGTTCTTCAAATCTGTTTCAACAGTCATATACTATCCTACTTACATCCACCGATATACAAATCCATTCACCACAGAATAACCATATTCATCCAATTACCTATTTGGATTTTGACCTATCAGAATCCAACAAGTGGCATAATGAAGAAAACATTTGACAAAAATAAAATTTGTTAGAAACAAATAAATTAACTATGAGAAATTTTGTTAAGAATCCACGCTAACTGTTCCTAACTAATTGTTCCCAGCTAACTGATTACACTTTATTTATCGCAATTTAATTATCGTAATTTACATTCTCGCAATTTTATTTATCGTCATTTAATTTCTGTTATTTACTTTACGCACTTTATTTATCGTCATTTAATTTCTGTTATTTATTTTTACGCACTTTAAATATCGGGACACGTATACAAGGTTTTGACATATCATATCGACCCATCTATATATATTATTTGGAATAACCATAGACACTCTATATGCAGTAATGCGGGAGTTAGCTATACAGGGTTGAGGTTGATTCTCAAATAATATATATACTTTGAGTTGTGATCGAGTCTGAGACATGTACACGGGTCACGATACATATTAATTAAATCGAATATTATATATTAAATTATATATGAATTATTGGACTGTTAACTGTGAATTATCAACTGAGGACTATCAACATTGGACAATTAAAATGAATTAAAATATTGATTATAACATATGGAACTAAACATATCTTCAAGTTTGCCACTTGATCTCATCTTAAACTTCATCTATATCTTGACGATTACAATCTGCGTTCAAACCTTTCATGGTTCATGAAAACATCTCAATCGAGAAGATGAACCAACCACACTTCATCTACAGAAAGAAAAGATTGATGCGTATAGTTATACACCTGAGAAACTCTCGGCAACTGAGTAAACGTTTAACGCGTAGTTGTGCTAATTCCTTTAGCGTTATTATTACCGAAAATAACTTTGCAATTCCTTTTCAAAATTAGTCAATTTTGTCACAGCTCCAGCAAGTCAACTTCGACTTTTCGTTCGAAACAACCTTATTATAATCTTGATATATACGCGTGCTCTTTTATTGTTATCAGGGAACCTTTTATATTCCACCATATTACCATCAGCGTTTAATCATCTAAAAACACAATTCTCCTGAAACCACCTCGGATTGATAACCGATGATTCAGATATAGTAGCATTAAATGCAGAGGAAACAGAAAAATTGTAAATGGTCTAAACAGCCAAAAGTTTGATGATAAATAAGGGAATGTTAGGAACGCTCGATAGAAAATTTGGTACTGAAAAGCAGATTGAGCTAACCATAAAGGAAATCAAGGAGAAATACAAGTAACATACCCTAAATTCATAGAACCCAGATAAATCTAGATCCGTTGAAATCTTTAGAGAATATCTTGCTCCGAAGTCATGTTAAAATCTTGCGGAAAATCTTTCTCCATCAACCATCGAACTTAGAAATTCCAAAATATCATCATCAATATCTTCGATATTTCTGAGGATATTTTCATAAATATTCTCGTCCGAAATTATATACCTCTTCGTGCTTCCTGTGTGTCATTATATTGGAAACATTCAATAGAAAAATTTAGTACCGAAAAGCAGATTATGCGAAACTATGAAGAAAGCCGTAGACAAATCACAAATAATAAGTTTGACTTCAAAGAATCCAAATGATTCAATGTCTGCTAAAGTCTTTAGTGAATATCTTACTCCTTACTCTAAACCCTTGCAGACAATAGTTTCTATCATCCTCTGATCTTAGATATTCCGAGATATTATCGTATCTTTCATTATAAATATCCTCCATATTTCTGGAGATATTTTTATAACTATTCTTATCTGAAATCATTAATCTCTTCATGCTATCAGTATTACATCATATAGAAGCTGTTAGTTTCTATATTCTGTAGACTTTCGAATTTAAAATATGAATGTTTTTGAAGTAGTGTTGGGAACTGATGCATGAGTTAGTATAATATAATGACACTTGATCAACGTGATTATATTATAGTAAGTCATGCTGAGTTCTAATGGGACATGATGGTTCACAGTAAATCATACCACCATCATGTGTCATGTTACATAACTCTTTCATTCTAATTAACTTCTGAACATATCAAGAAAGTATATTCTTGATAGCTCTACTCTCAATGATTCTGGTAAGTTGACTAATCAAATCGTGCTATTACGTTCTTTCTTGATTATAACATTAAATTCATTCGCAACTCCATACTTACAAATTCTAGACCATTACTCGTTTTATTGGAGATCGAGAGGAGATTAAAAAGACGAAGAGCTCCGAAACATAAAGGAAGATATAAAACTCGACGACAATACTGAAATTACAATAATTAAAAATTAAAACATCACGACAATTAAAAATTTAAAAGATTACAATCAAGCTACTCGTCGTCGTCAATTTTCATCTGCAAAGTAGCGTTCACCAGTCATTTCACCATCCGTGAGGTACTCTGGAGACATCGGTATTTCTCTTGATGCCTCAACTGCTGCTTCAGTTGATTCATCGAGGTAACGATAACTCAACGTCTCTTCATCTTCCAGAACCGCATACAAAGAAATACGTTTACCACGATCTTCAATGGTATCTTTTATAAAGTACCATTGATCATCGGTACACAGAAAACTTGCCCTACAATCCGCATCATAATTGTCTTTATAAAAGAACACAGACGTAAATTCACACGGGACTTTTCCTTCAGAAAGGATAGAAAGTCTTGTAAACCAACATCACGAATGTCAATATCTTCAAATGAAATACTGTCGCACCACTTATATTCCTTCATTTGATTACGGAAATCACCTCCGTAATGAACATCGAATGAAACAATCATTGGGGGAAGTGTTAACATTTTTGCAGTTTGGGAGTGTTTGATTTTGATTTTGAGAAAGGTGGAAATGTAAAAGAAATATATGTTTGAGTGTATAAAATAAAGTATATGGTTGGTGTTTTTATAGTGTAAAAATGACCGTTGGGATAGCCGTTGAAATTTTTTTTTTTACTAACGGCTAAAAATTTGGGCAAGTTTTTGGACGAAGGTGGACGATGCCCGGTAGGATCTCTCTCATGATAGTTTCATTCGTGCTCTTTTAATAATCGAATTATTTTATCTGTATTATTCTGTAATAATGAAAACTCTATTTATCAGCTCATATTCGTCATGAAAACATTTTTATTGTTAGCCATGACCACCTCACACAAATTTCGGGACGAAATTTCTTTAACGGGTAGGTACTGTGATGACCCGGGAATTTCCAACCAAATTTAAACTTAAATCTTATTATGATTTCGACACGATAAGCAAAGTCTGTAAAGTTGAGTCTCAAAAATTTTGGAACTATGTTTATGTATTCAATTACCTTCGACCAGTTTCGACGATTCATGAACCTTTAATTGCAGATAGATATGTAAGTATATATGTATATAAATAATAATTGGTAATATAATATTAAATATTATATGTTTTTATTATAAATTATGTAAATAAAAAATATGATATTATGATAATTATTATTTACATCATATCTAAATAAAGTATGTTAATTATATATTTTGTGATTTATTCAATTGTTTAATCTATATCTATATCTATATATACATTATAAGATACCAACCCTCTAATCTTACTATTACACATTTTGTTTCTTTATATTTATCACGTTATTAGTTTCAGTATTTTATTAATTACTTTATGAAGTGTAAAGATTATTCGTACGAGTAATTGATTTAAAGTTGGATTCTTTCATTCCTTTTCTCTATGTAGCCTTCTATTTCTTGCATGTAAAAACAAGAACTCCCACAATCACAGAAATCCATCTATGTGTGAACCAGACCAATAACAACCCCATCAATATCTACTCTTTTTAGTAGGACATATAGACATCGACATATTTGTGTACAATTCAACTCAAGCCAAAAGACCTACTGTTTGCTTTTTGTTCATTCATTTCAATTGCCATGATATGTATAGATGAGAGAGATACTTACATCTCAAAAACCATTTTTTTTACACCTTATTCGACTAACACTACGATACCACCATTTTTTTTAATCAACACTTCACGGCTAAGACCCAACCACAATCAACACTTCCTATTTCTTGTTTATCATGAAACCACCATCATCATCGTTTACAAATTTCTGCATCCAAACATCACCTTCGTTTTCCTTCAGTTCTATTCGTAACCAACTTCACCCAAAACCCAGGAGGATGAACATCATCATTGAACCACACGCCATGTATACTATTCTGTTTCTTTTCTTTTTGTTCGTGAACCAAACTGCAACACCTTCTTATCCTCTTCTTCTCTCGTCCAGGAAACCACCATCGATCACATCATTAAAACCATTTGATACCCGTATGTTTCTGTTATGAACAACCATCATAACCACCTTCACAAATGAAACAAACCACTTTACAACACAAAATAAACCATCACCATCACCTATCACAACGAAATCCAAACCACCGATTGACTGCTTACATTGAACACCATGAAAATCATTTGCCACTCCTCTGATTAATCATAAACCACCACCTCTTTGTTTGATCACCCATCGTAGTTGCTACTACTGCTAATAGATTTATTGTGTGTCGAGAACCAACCGAAACAATACCACCCTTCTTGTTGACAAGATCAACACTAAACCGCCACACACTTTTTCATCTCTCTCTCTCTCTCTCTCTCTCTCTCTTATATTTATTCTTTTCGGTTACCACTAATTACCACCACAAACCACCACCAAAAGTCACCATTGACTACCACTCGTTTTTATCTATCTCTGAGATAAAGATGATAACATTGTTGCTGTTATTAGCCGAAAACAAGCCTTTGTTGTTTGATGAAATTGAACTCTCGGATCACAAAAACAAAAGATGTAGGAAACTACACCACATATTTATTTGAGTCTTGCCAACTTGAATATATATTATATTACAACACCTTATTGAATATGCAAGTGGGTAAGCATTAGAGGTCTATTATAAGATACAAATAAAAGTTTAATGGCCGACCATATTGAGTGATTGTGCATGCCATTTTTTTTTTCTTTGCTTTTGCCATTTCGATAACACTTGTCCAGCTCAAGAGATCCACGAATCATTTTGTTGAGCCACATGTGTTTTGAAAACTGTATTTGGGTCACGTATTGTTTTCTTTTGGACGAGACATTTAAATATGGGTGGTGCTGAGTTGTTTGAGTAGTTGGATTTATAAAACCATGATGAGCTAGGCCAGCCCCACCAAGCATCTCCACTTGATCTTTGAGCTCACATCAATTGAATTATGAGTTTCTTTGGATCCTACTGTTACCGAATGAAAGCATCAAGCTTTCATTTATTGGCTGCCTTTTAGATTATGGTAATGATGAGGTTCTATTTTATTAATTACAAGAGGGACATAAGACCCACCCATTTTGCTTGACGATTCAAAACGATGCTACATGAGTATTCTATGTCTTTAATATTAAAAGTTGATAAAGATGGTTGCCACTTGAGTTTTAGAATAAGATAAAGGAACTGAATTACCATCGGGTTTCCTTATTAAGCCACCAGGTTATATTTTATTTCGGCCAAATTATTGTTCATTTGTTGAGGCCACGCTTTTCAATTGCTGTTGGGTTTGGAATCGAGTAATGGGCATGTACTGTTGGGCCGAAATCTTGTTGCACCAGTTGGGCCGTGGACTAGTGTTTCTATGATGGCCTTATGCTTCCGTTTTTATTCTTAGACCTTAGTGAACTTTGATATTTGATGATTTTGGGATAGTAAACAATGATGAGGAGTAAGATATTTAGGATGATGATGTACGTGTTTATGTTCTATGATGATGAGAATGATTATGGCGTCGTGATAACATGACTATTTGATGGTGATGATTATTATTACACGATAAGAATGTTGGCGGAAAATTTATGATGTCGAATTAAGAAGACATTAAAGAGTGAGGTTAGATTGGATGGTTCTATGATTGTGATATCATGATAACAATTCTAATGGTGAGTCACGATGATAAAAAGAAAATGATAAAGTTGATATTGTGAAACGTTTAGATGAAGAAGAAAAAGAAACAGATAGAACGGGTTAGATATAATTGGGTTACGATTTAATCCAGAAGAATATAAATGGAAAAAGGGTTTAGGTTGTTATAGGGTTAGCGGGACGTCGCGGGTTTAAACCCGGACTTGGACATTTGTTTTAAGGGCTACTCCTTTGAGGTTCGTGAATCTGAAGCCAACCCTGCATTTGTTCGATATCGTTATATGTATTTTTACTACAAAATACATTAGGTGAGTTCCTTTGATCCCCTTTTACTCTTTACATTTTTGGGACTGAGAATACATGCGCAACTTTTATAACTGTTTTACAAAATAGACACAAGTGATTAAAAATGACATTATATGGTTGAATGATCGAAATCGAATATGCCCCTTTTTATATAGTCTGGTAATCTAAGAATTAGGGAACAGACACCCTAATTGACGCGAACTCTAAAGATATATCTATCGGGCCCAACAAGCCCCATCCAAAGTACCGGATGCTTTAGTACTTCGAAATTTATATCATGTCCGAAGGAGGATCCCGGAATGATGGGGATATTCTTATATGCATTATGTGAATGTCGGTTACCAGGTGTTCAATCCATATGAATGATATTTTTGTCTCTATGCACGGGACGTATGTTTATGAGAAATGGAAATATGAAATCTTGTGGTCTATTAAAATATTGAAATGATTATTTATGATAAACTAATGAACTCACCAACCTTTTGGTTGACACTTTAAAGCATGTTTATTCTCAGGTATGAAAGAAGTCTTCCGCTGTGCAATTGCTCATTTTAAAGATATTATTTGGAGTCATTCATGACATATTTCAAAAGACGTTGCATTCGAGTCGTTGAGTTCATCAAGACTATTATTAAGTCAATTATAGCTAGATAGATTATAAAATGGTATGCACGCCGTCAACTTTTGACGTAATGAAAGATTGTCTTTTCAAAAACGAATGCAATGTTTGTAAAATGTATCATATAGAGGTCAAGTACCTCGCGATGTAATCAACTGTTGTGAATCGTTTATAATCGATATGGACCTCGTCCCGATGGATTAGGACGGGTCCTTTCAACCGTTGGGTTAGAACTTCCTACGTACTCTGGTGGATTACAATTCAGAAACTGTTTGAAGGTACATTTATTCGGTTGTTGAAACGTCAGCATCTGATACTGACCCCACATCTGATTTGTGAACTGTTGATTAAACTGAGGTGGCACCTGATACTGTTGAGGAAAGTGACACTGAGGTGGTAACCATTGTTGTTATTGGAAAGCACTTCCCGTTTGCTGGTAAATATTTGACTGCATCGGATACCCACTAAACATCTGATTCGGTACACTACCACCGGGATTCACTGTTAACTGGCATTGTTCTAATTCCCTTATTCGATCACGTGCTTCCTTTAACTTACTTTCTAAATCTAGAATTTGTTCCTACGAATCCTCTTCTGACACATACCCGTCTTCATCTGGGGCTCTGAATGTTCCGGGGGCTGACGATCCAGTTGCGTTTCCTGTATTATCTGCCATATCTGCACTACCACAACAACTCACACAAACGCTTAGTGGAAAACATGTTAGTACCTATCAACTAACGCATGTAATCCCTACATTCACTTAACCCGTCCCCTCAGATATGTTTGACACAACACAAGGTTTGAGAACATGACATTCAACACAATGTACATGCGGCCAAACCTATGCTCTGATACCAAGTTGTAACACCTTAAATTTTTTTTTTTAAATCACAGTGGAAGACTGAGTTTACATAAATACCCTTAGTTAGTTACAAACATGATTATCACAAATCATAAGTTAATTACTTTATTAGAAACCACAGGTGTTACGTTAAACGACTAGTTACATATTTAAAAACTTAAAACATCAGAGTTCGTCTTGTCAAACATATCGTCAGCCCGACTCCCATCCCTACCAGCACTAAGATCCAAAACCTGGAAGGGAGGAGGTGAGGGTTTAGCACAAGGCTAAGTGAATGGAACTATCAAAAGGTCTAGCATACAGTACCAACTTGTACTCCTATATCAACAGCTATATGCAACCACATACAACAAACAACAACTAGCAACTGTGCTCCAACTAGAGGATCAGCGGCTTGTACGGGCACACGACCACTAGCTGATCAGTCTAGCGTCTACCGATAGTCTTTACTACTGAATCCCTAGTATAGTCATCCACACGCAGGTGATGCATCATTCAGCACTATACTCAACAAACAGTAGCCAACTAGACCCAACCACAACTAGGTTGACCTCTCTGAGCTGAACCTAACAACAATAGGTTCCAACAATAACAACAACAACAACTTGTGCACATACAACCAGTCAACTACTACTACTACTACAGGCAACTAATAGTACTAAAAGCATGGCAACCTTAACTGCGATCAACTATACAACATAACTACTAATCATGACAACTATCAACAATATAAACATAGTAGCGCAACTTGCTACTCTATACTACACCCAGAGATAATCCCACTCACCGATTACTAGCAACCAGCTCAGATAAACTATCACTGAGCTTCTTCCTTATCCTTATCACCTGAACATAAGGCAAATCAAGTTAGTTTCTACCCGTTAACACAAAATAGCACAGTACATAAATCAGTCACAAAAAGCGCCGCTAAAAGTCCACCTAACACTTATGCACTTTCAAAATTTACATTCTGAACACAAAAATACAAACGGGCAGCATAACAGCTAGAAAAAGGCACTTTGGTAAATATTCTGCCCTGGACACTCAGTCGGTCGACTGACACTGACAGTCGGTCGACTGTCGACATAATCGGTCGACTGACCTTTCCAGTCGGTCGATTCATTTGGTATTACATCAATTGGCCGAAGGTAAATCTCAGTCAGTCGGTTCACTAAAAAATCGGTCGGTTGAACCCTCAGTCGGTCGACTGTCGACCGACAGTCGACCTACTGTGTTCATCTTCCACAGAAACTGAACAAAGGCTACGGACTTCACGATGAAATCCTCAAATCTCGATCTAGAGCTCGTTTTAAACACCAAAATCGACCACAACTTGTTCACTACCTTGGTAGACTCAGTAAACGATAACAAACACAATTCTAACACCAATTTGAGCTCAAGATCAATGATTAAGGATTAGGGTTTGGTAGATGGGAGGGATGAAGGTACGGTGTTTGGTGAAGATTCTAGAGGGATGGAGAAATTGGTAACAAAATGCAGCTCAGTACACTTATTTGAGGTTAAAATCCCATACCCCATCACACACGGGTATTTACCAGTTATCTGATATCTTTTGTACCTCGCTGGGAGGCCCTAACGGAGTCCAAATTAAACAAACGAACATGTTCTGTGACCCTTGTCACAAACTGGTCTCAACTAAACAACCAAATAATTATAAACAAATAATTATTATAATAACATACAAACACGCCCAAGGTCAAAAGGGCCATTTCAGCTAGGCCTAAAACGCGGGTGTTACATTTAACTTGCAAACACGTGACGCATTGTCCAACATATTTAACAACATCACGTTTCATGCCCGACCACCAATACTCTTTCCTCAAATCAAGATACATTTTCGTCGCGCCCGGGTGAATGGAATACTTTGACTTATGTGCTTCATCAAGTAGCACTCGTCGGAAATCTCCCATTCTAGGCACCCACACTCGTCCTTGAAAAGACAACAAACCATGCGAATCTAAAGTAATAGACTCCGTTTGTCCCACAATTCGTTCCTCATGCTTATTGTTAACAAAAGCTTCAATTTGAGTCTCGCCAAGCTTTACAAGAAAATCATTAGTAATAATCATGCGTAACGATCCTACTCGTATCGCTGGATGTTGACTCTTCCGACTTAACGCATCCGCGACCACATTCGCCTTACCCGGATGATAAAGTATTTCACAATCATAATCTTTAACCACATACATCCATCTACGTTGACGATAATTCAAATCTTGTTGGTCAAAAAGATGTTTTAAGCTCTTGTGATCCGAATAAATCGTGCACTTGACACCATACAAGAAATGGTGCCAAATTTTCAACGCATGCACAACCACCGCCAACTCAAGATCATGAGTCAGATATCTCATTTCATGTTCCTTTAATTGTCGAGAGGCATACGCGATGAGTTTACCTCGTTGCATTAGAACACAACCGATCCCATTTAAAGAAGCATAACAATAAACCGTCATGTCTTCTACACCTTCCGGCAACACTAAAACCGGAGCTTGACATAACTTCTCTTTTAGCAATTGGAAAGAAATTTCTTGCTCGTTTTCCCAATTAAATCTCGCGTTCTTTCTCGCTAACTTTGTCAAAGGAGAAGCGATTTTCGAAAAGTCTTGGATAAACCGATGATAATAATCGGCCAATCTGAGAAAACTTTGGATTTCTGTAGGCGTAGTCGGTCGTCCCCAACTCTTCACCGTCTCAATCTTCCCTGGATCTACTTGAATACCATCCTTGTTCACAATATGGCCAAGGAATTGAACTTCCCTTAGCCAAAATTCACATTTGGAAAATTTTGCATACAACTTCTCCTTCCGCAACATCTTCAACACACCACGCAAATGATGTTCATGTTCCTTCATACTCTTCGAATAGACAAGTATGTCCTCAATGAACACAATCACCGACTTGTCCAACATAGGTTGGCACACTCGGTTCATAAGATCCATGAATGCCGCCGGTGCATTCGTAAGACCGAAAGGCATAACTACAAACTCATAATGCCCGTAATGCGTTCGAAAAGCCGTTTTCTCAATATCTTCCTCACGGACCCGCATTTGGTGATAGCCGAACCGTAGGTCAATCTTAGAGAAATACGTTGCACCTTGGAGTTGGTCAAACAAATCGTCAATCCGAGGCAATGGATAACGATTCTTTATCATCACTTTGTTCAACTCCCGATAATCGATGCACATCCGCATACTGTGATAACCCGAAAATTTCCGGCTAAATTTAAACCTAACTTTGACTAGTTCCGATGACTCACGAACAATTAATTGTAAATAATTACGCATTAATTTGATATATTATTTTATTATTATTATTATTATTATTAACATCCTTTTTAAATAATATATCAATAAAAAATATCATTATCAGTACTATCATTATGATTAAAAAAAATAATATTAACAAAAATTGTTATTATTATGATTAAGATTATTATAAATAATACAGCTTATTATTAATAATATTATTATTATTGTTAATAGTATTATTAACATGATTATAATCATTATTATTAATTATAATTCAAATTTTCATTTTTATTATTAATATTGTCATATTAATTATTCTTATTTATCATTAATAATAATATTATTATTAATATAATTATTATTAATTAGTATTATATTTTTATTTATCATTAATAATATTATTATTATTAATATAATTATTATTAATTAGTATTATATTTTTATTAATCATTAATATAAATTAAAAAGTTAAAATAAGCGACAAATCATTTATATATTTAATCACCAACTGCTTTTATTTTTTTTAGATTATGATCTGTTTTCCCTTATTTTTATAAAAATTATAAGGTCAAAAACAGTACACAAATGAGATATATTTTTTTATCTGCTTTATTTTTTATTTTCCAAATTCGTGATCTGTGTTATTCTTTTTATCATCGTGATTACTTGTGAAATTTTTAAATCTTTCTTTCTGCTGTGATCTAGTCAACTCCACATATTTTTTTTTCTTTCCATCAGAATCATGATCTGCTTTTTATTTTTTTATTTTTCTTCCATCGTGATATATTTTTATTTTCCCACTGGTTTATAATTTGTATTCTATCGACTCAATCTGATTTTAAATCCATCAAATTGCTCAAGTGATATGGATTAAGTCATTCACCTCTTTCATTACCATTATCAATTAATAGACATTTTCTAATTTGATATAAATAAAACAGAAAGAACACAGGCTCGTACCTCTGTTCTTGGTTATTTTTGTCAAAATTCGAAAACGAATACCATTTCAAAATTCTTAATTGCAGTTTTGTTAGGAACCTTTTACTCAAACTATCTGCAAAATTTTAGGTTCAAATTCTTCCTATCGATCTTTAATTTTTGAGTCAAACTTTATATTTCAAAAGTCAAACTTTTTGTTCATCATCAAATTCGAGTTCGTATTTCTGTTTCAAGTGCAATTGACGATTACAATAGTTTCTAAATATGATTTGTAAAATATTTCGTGAAGAAAATGTATTCTAAAATTAACTTAAAATCAAAAAGCATTATTTTTTTTCCTTAAATATTTCGAACAGCAGCAGCAAGGCTGTTACCATTTTTTATTTTTTTTATTTAAATAACATCCTTTCTAGTTCAATGTTGTTTACAAGTCCTAATTTCAAAATCCTTTTGATTGTTGTTATGATTTTGCCTTTGTTTGATTTTGATTAATTCTTGAAGAAGATGAAGAGGAAGAACAAATAAAATACGGGTTATATTTATATCAATATCGAATTATTCAGGAAATACAGAAACGGAGTAGTGGTTTGAGGGGTGTTCGGGTGAGCGAGAGGTCGCGGGTTCGAGCCCGGTCAGTGACATTTCTTTTTAGGAGACCTTTTTAAAGGTAGTTTTCCCATTTCTTATTATTATTATTATTATTATTATTATTATTATTATTATTATTATTATTATTATTATTATTATTATTATTATTATTATTATTATTATTATTATTATTATTATTGTTATTATTATTATTATTATTATTATTATTATTATTATTATTATTATTATTATTATTATTATTATTATTATTATTATTATTATTATTCTTATTATTAGTTCTTGTTATTATTACTAGTATTACTAGTATTATAGTTAGTGTTATTATTACTAATAAAAGTATTAGTTATCATTTACAAGTAAGATTATTATTATTATTATTATCATTATTACTAATATCATTATCATTACTAGTATTATCCATATTAAAACTATCATTTGTAATAAGATCGTTATTATTATTAATTACTAATAATTATTAGCAAAAATTATTATTTTCATTATTATTATTATTAAACTTACCATTTTTATTAAAAACTACTATTATTATTAAAAGTAATATTTCTATTAAAATTATCATTTCATTAATAGTTATAAGTATTACTATTAATATCATTACTGTTATCATTATTAATATAGGTATTATTATTATCAAATTTTTGTATTGCCATTATTAATAAAGTTATTATTATTAAAAGAATTAATATTAGCAAAACTATCATTTTAACATTTTTATTGGAAACATCATTTTAGTAAAATTATCATTTTTATTAAAATTATTATTATTTTTAGTATCGTTAATATTATGAATATTATTATTATTATTACAAAATAATACAACTCATTATTCATTATCATTATTAATATCATTTTATCAAAATAATACTTATATATAGAATATATATATATATATATATATATATATATATATATATATATATATATATATATATATATATATATATATATATATATATATATATATATAACAACTGAAATATATAAACTTATTCGATTACGAGTATATGTGTTAATATATATACTTGATATAGGTTCGTGAATCCGAGGACAACTCCGCACTTGTTCAAGTGCCATCATACTCGTAATTACTACGAAATATCATACAGTATTGTGAGTTTTCATAGCTCTCTTTTTATCTATATTTTTGGGCTGAGAATACATGCGCAACTTTTATAACTGTTTTACATTTAGACACAAGTACTCAAACTTTTATGCTATATACGTGCTTTGGCATGCTAAATCCCTACTGTAATATCGTTAATTGTTGAGGTATAAGATGCAAACTTAGTTATTGTGAGTAGCGCTACTGAGAGTGACGTCTCTAGTCAGTTGACCGTTGGTCTTTGACTACATAATAATGATTCAACGACACGAATAACAAGTGTCACGTGGTAACTTTTTTAGTCGCGATATTACAAACTCAGCATTACTTTTAGATTGATATTTCTATATCAATCAACACTTTATATTGATATTTCTATATCAACTTTATTAAATCTTGTGGTCTAACACTATTATTAAAATCATTATTTATGATAAACCTATGAACTCACCAACATTTTGGTTGACACTATTTAGCATGTTTATTCTCAGGTCTTACATAATGCTTCCGCTGTGTATTTGCTAATTGAAAGCAACATTTCAACGAGTCATTCATGGATAATTTGAAGGACTTGCATTTGCTAATTTGATGATGATTGCTTGCTATGCTTGGAGTCTTCATTACATATCATATCAATTAAAGACATTTAATGCGTTATTTATTAAATACAATGTAATCTATTTATCTTCCACTGCAAAACTCAATAAAACGTCTCATATAGAGTCGTTCTCGTTTATACAATTGTAATTTGATATAATTAGTCACAAATACCCCAGGCCCTATTTGGGGGTGTGACAGATTGGTATCAGAGCAGTACTATTGTAGAGAACTAGGATTGCATTTTAAGTGTGCCTTATACAATTAGGTACCTTAGCAATGTTGGACTACGACTTTCCTTGACTATAGTGCCTTTAATTGTTGCCTTTAATTGTTAAATACTACACTATACTTTAGGAACTTCACTTATCTTAGAATGTCGAGCCAATCTAAGAACTCTGCTAATTCTCCTCAGTATTATCCAATTACGCCACCGCATCTAAATGCGACACTATGATTTCTGAAATTCTTGACATTCCTAAGTCATCTATCATGGTTTGTGTATTACATATGTATTACATGAAATATTATCCATGAATTTTGAAACTCCTATATTTGTTACTATTCATACTCAAACGTATATAACTCCCTGTTATATTACGTACCTACATGCCTTTATGCCTTTATGCATCGGTTTGCGAACCGGAAAATGTCATTGGGTTATTGAGGATCTCAAAGACATTATAATGTCATCACTACTCATATTCATTACTTTTAAATCTTTGATTTCTCGTTATTTTTGATCATTGAACTTTTTTGACGGATGGCATCTACGAAACTCTAGAATGGAAGGGTTTGGATTACCGTTTTAAAGGATCCTATAGCTCAAGCCCCTAGACCTGAATAGGCCATTACGAATTGAAAATCTTTAATCGAAAGATTATCAGATTACATTCTTATCATTTTATGATCTCGACACGTCATACTGCCATTATTGGAGTATAGACACATCATATCTTATTATATCTATCCCAGTAGATTTTGTCTGACACTTTTCCTAAATTTTCTCCGTAAATTACGAAAATCTTTTGCTATATATACATATTTAAGGAGACAAATATATCATTCAGTATTCAACAACTCATCTCATATCGAAACCCTTATCCGATCACATAATATGGATTTCTCATCTGATTCCTCGAGCTCCAATGGCAGCGTAACTGGAATGAACCAACCAATTAGCCATCATCTATTTTGGACGAATTGGGGGTGGGTTCGTAGTAAACTTAATCAATGGAGACAAGAAGAAGGTGATCCCTTCCACCAATCGAATTCACCTCTTGGTGAAGAACCGGAAGCACTTACCGGCGAACCCGTTCGGAACACTATTTTCACCCTCATTTCCAGGATATCCAGTCACGAATATATATTATCTAAAATTCTAGATCTTATTCATCCACTTGTCCGAACCGCCAATCTTCCCGGAATAATAGAAGAAGTCAACGAGCAACGCGCCCGAGTGGTGGCTCTGGAGAATATGGTGCGAATTCTACAAGCATCAGTAGCACCAGCAGCATAACCAGCACCACCAGTACCATCAGCATCACCACCAACAGCATCAGCTTCACCAACAACAACATCCGCATCCCACGCCTCAACATCACACTCGGTACCGCAAACATCAACATCATACGCCCCATAGATACCAAGGAATATTAGTAATAACGAGTTAAGATGTATTGACTCATTCTTCCTGAAGAATTATATATGTATACTTTATATATATATGGTTTGGAACAATAATAAATCTTTTCGTACTAAGCTATTAAATGTGAATCTTAACTAGTATGTACTACTTGGTTAATTCATATCACTAATATGCTATGATGTATATCCTTCGTTAATGACTTAACAATCGTTAATCACTGCTTCAGCATAATAAACTCCATTTTATAATAAACCAAGTGTATTATTCAAATACATGTTTGATTTTACACTTCTATTTTCGATGTACTCGAAACTTTCTAGAAAAATATCATTCGTGCCTTGCGAATTTCACAAGGATTCCATGAGTATCAACCTCATATACCTCATATACCAAGGTATATCAATAACAATGAACGATGAAGTATTGATTCATAACTTCATTACCGAAATATTTCCCGATAATTATGAAATCTCTAAGGTTTTAGAAATTATTTATTCTCGTTTCAACCGTAAATTATATGAGTTTAATATTATATTAACTCATTAAATCTATATTATATCTGAAGAATATATATATATATATATATATATATATATATATATATATATATATATATATATATATATATATATATATATATATATATATATGAACGTATGTCTTCATAAAGATTGTAATTAAAAATTCTTTTGTACAAACTGTTAATTGTGAAAATATTTTAACGGGTACGTAAAACCCGAGAAATATTTATATCTCACATTAATAACTTACATTGTACATTCTTCAATTCTGATTCAATAATCATCAGCTATCCTACTTACATTTACAAGATATATGTATCCGTTCACTAAAGAACAACCATTATCATACAAATTCAATTATATATTCTGATTTTAACATATCAGAATTCAAGTAAAGCTTTAGCAAGTGTTATCTTCCTAAAGATCACTACATTCATAAATTATATTCATTCGTATACTATGATGAATTATCACATCAAACCACCGAAATTATCATTCATTACTTTTGAAATCAACAACGCCTATTCGTCAACCATTAGATCCGTTGACGATTACAATCAGCGTTTAATCATCTAAAAATAAAATTTCTTGAAACCATCTCGGATTGATAATCAATGATTCAGATTCGTTAACCTTGAGAATGCTGACGAAGCAGCAAAAGCTATAGACAGTCTTAATGGTCAAAAGTTTGATGATAAAGAATGACGCATTGAAAAAGCTCAGATTTGGAACTGAAAAACGGATTGAGCAAACTATGAAGGAGGCTGTGGACAAATCACAAGGACTAAAACTATAACCCAAGAATCTAGATGATTCGATTTTTGATGAAAACCACAAAAGATCTCCTTAAGTATTCTAAATCCTTACAGGAGAATTTTCCTCATTATCATTTGATCTTAGAAAATTTTAAGATATCATCGTATCTTTCGTTATAAATATCCTCTATATTTCTGAAGATATCTTCATAACGATTCTTGTTCGCAATTAATTATCTCTTTGCGATATCATTATCACATTATAAAGGAAACTGTTTTAGTTTTTATATTCATTAAAATTCAAGTTTAAATTATAAATGTTTTGAAGAAGTGTTGAGAATTGAATCATGAGTTAGTATAATATAATGATGTCAGGCCAACGTGATTATATTACAGTAAGTCATGCTAAATTTTTAATGGAAGATGATGATTCATAGACTTTATAATCATCATTTGCCATGTTACACTACTCTTACATTCTATTTAACCTCTAAACATATCAAGAAGATATTTTTCTTGATGATTCGGTCTTTTCTGGATATTCTGGTAATTTGACAAATCAAATCGTGCTATTACTTTCCTTTCTACTTTATATATTATGATCATTCGAAACTTCATACCTACAAATTCTGGACCATTACTCGCTTTACTTAGAGTCGAGAGGAGAATAAAAAGGCAAAGAGCTCCGACATATAAGGGAAAATATAAAGCCCGATAACAACACGAAAATTACAAACCGTGTATATCAATATATATTGCAACGTAAAGACACGGGAGAATTAAAAACATTATAACCCCAAGGGAATAGTAAAAGTAAACAGATTCCTCTGGTGGTAAATGAAAAAGAAGAATGACTGCATATATGGTCAATATAATAACAAGTATCAATACGGGATTGAGCATATTAACAAATCTTTTGGAAGTATGAATTGAGAAAGAGAGTATAGAAGTGGTGAAGATAATGAAAAGAAAGAAGCTAATTTATAGCAAAATTCCAGGCACAACAATCGAGGCAATTCGACTCATTTAATCAAAGAAAATCCTAATTTCCTTAATTACCGGAAAATCAAATCTTATAAAGATTTACGAACAACAACAACAATCCCCAATCCCACGAATGTAGGGTATGGGGGAGGTAGAGAGTAGACAATCATTCCTCGTACTCTAGACTAGAAGGAAATCCCTACTCCACTTGCGGGTATAGAACCTGCGACTAGATAAGATCGTCCCTCCCTCTACTCGAGAGCCAAGAGATTGCTTCCTAAAGGACCTCCGGCCAGAACTGCTCATCCAAACGAAATAATGCGGACATATGTACCTGTAAGAGTTATGTGCACCTAGGGAGATGCAACCATACGAGGTAGCCATAAAAGAAGACTAATATAGTAGTGATAAAACTTATAAAGATTTACGAAGATCTCTTTAAATCCCTTGAATTCTGGAAATCAATCGTGACTACGTCAAAAGTTAAGGAGAACATTTTATTTTCTCATTCACTCTTTTAAAATAGCTTCGTTTATACGCTTCTTATAATTGAATCGTTTTATCCATATTATTCAATAGTGATAAAACTTTATTTTTCAACTTATATTAATCATTACAATATTCTTGTTGGAAACAATGATGATCTCTATCAAATTTCATGACTATAATTTTCATGAACTACTCCCTGTTTTGTCTGCCCTAATATTGCGGCATAAACGCTCAAAGTTTTAAATGAGCTCAATACTATTCATAACATATTTCATGTGTTCAGTTTACTGAAATGCTCGTATAGCACCATCATCCCTTTGAGGATAACCTAGTCAAATGACACTCTTGTTAATCCTTTAGATAACCTCCGCATTAATAATAAAATGCACTTCATCGAAGAACCTGTAAAATTTATGGTTCGTATAATTTAAACTCTTGAAATAGAACAATATTCTATCCGTTGGAATTCACGAAAGGCCCCGAGCGTACCTGGGAACGTGAAGACCAAATAAAATGTAAATATCCTCGTCTATGTACGAACAACGCCGATTGATGGCAACAACCAAATTTCGGGACGAAATTTCTTTTAACGGGTAGGTACTGTGATAACCCGGAAATTTCTGGCTAAATTTAAACCTAACTTCGACTAGTTCCGACGACTCACGAACAATTAATTGTAAATAATTACGCATTAATTTGATATATTAAGATTATTATTATTATTATTATTATTATTATTATTAACATCCTTTTTAAATAATATATCAATAACAAATATCATTATCAGTACTATCATTATGATTAAAAAAAACAATATTATTAAAAATTGTTATTATTATGATTAAGATTATTATAAATAATACAGCTTATTATTAATAATATTATTATTATTGTTAATAGTATTATTAACATGATTATTATCATTATTATTAATTAAAATTATAATTTTCATTTTTATTATTAATATTGTCATATTAATTATTCTTATTTATCATTAATAATATTATTATTATTAATATAATGATTATTAATTAGTATTATATTTTTATTAATCATTAATATAAATTAAAAAGTCAAAATAAGTGTACAAATCATTTATATATTTAATCACCAACTGCTTTTTTTTAGATTATGATCTGTTTTCCCTTATTTTTATAAAAAATATAAAGTCAAAAACAGTACATAAATGAGATATATTTTTTTATCTGCTTTATTTTTATTTTTCCAAATTCGTGATCTGTGTTATTCTTTTTATCATCGTGATTACTTATGAAATTTTTAAATCTTTCTTTCTGCTGTGATCTAGTCAGCTCCACATATTTTTTTTCTTTCCATCAGAATCATGATCTGCTTTTTATTTTTTTATTTTTCTTCCATAGTGATATATTTTTATTTTCCAACTGGTTTATAATTTGTATTCTATCGACTCAATCTGATTATAAATCCATCGAACTGCTCAAGTGATATGGATTACCTCATTCACCTCTTTCATTACCATTATCAATTAACAGACATTTTCTAATTTGATATAAATAAAACAGAAAGAACACAGGCTCGTACCTCTGTTCTTGGTTATTTTTGTCAAAATTCGAAAATGAATACCATTTCAAAATCCTTAATTGTAGTTTTGTTAGGAACCTTTTACTCAAGCTATCTGCAAAATTTTAGGTTCAAATTCTTCCTATCGATCTTTAATTTTTGAGTCAAACTTTATATTTCAAAAGTCAAACTTTTTGTTCATCATCAAATTTGAGTTCGTATTTCTGTTTCAAGTGCAATTGACGATTACAATAGTTTCTAAATATGATTTGCAAAATATTTCGTGAAGAAAGCGTATTCTAAAATCAATTTAAAATCAAAAAGCATTATTTTTTTTTCCTTAAATATTTCGAACAGCAGCAGCAAGGATGTTACCAATTTTTATTTTTTTATTTAAATAACATCCTTTCTAGTTCAATGTTGTTTACAAGTCCTAATTTCAAAACCCTTTTGATTGTTATGATTTTGCCTTTGTTTGATTTTGATTAATTCTTGAAGAAGATGAAGAGGAAGAACAAATAAAATACGGGTTATATTTATATCAATATCTGTGACGATCACTCTAAATCCACTTGGACGAACACGTCATTCATCGATTTCATTGCGAGGTATTTGACCTCTATATGATACATTTTGTAAACATTGCATTCTTTTGAAAAGGCACACCATAAATGAATATTTAAATCAAAGGTTTTCGACATCTGATGATTTCTACACAATCACCATAAATAATAGTTTATAACAGTACTTCCGTTGACAATGCAGTCAAAATAAGATACATGGTGATAATTTGGTGAATGCAACGTTTCCTTGAAAAGTATGTCATGTAAGACTCTATGCACATAGCTTGTCTAACATATAAGCAACAGCGGAAGACTTCTAGGAAACCTGAGAATAAACATGCTAACAAGTGTCAACACAAAGGTTGGTGAGTTCATAGTTTTAATGTTTCGCATAATCTGTGTATAAAGGTGGATCACAAGATTTCAGTTGTTTCATCCAGAAACGTTTATCAAAATATTCTACAAAATTGAGCACCCTGGTAACTAAACTTAACGTATATATAATTTGTACCCTTTGTATAATCATCTTAATAATACACGTAAACCAACGTGTACGCTTCTCAAATAGCATACGTCCGTTAAAAGGCTAGTGCTCTAGCTCGGACGGGGATATCAAGCCCTATGGATCCATATACTACTACTCGCGCCCACCAGTTCTTATAACTGGTAGTTACTAGTTACCAAAGCTAAGGGATTTTCGGTTCAAACTCAGTGTAGAATTTAGTATGTACTTGTATCCTTTATGTTTAAAATAAAGTGCATGTATTCTCAGCCCAAAAATATATATTGCAAAAGCATTTAAAAAGGGAGCAAATGAAACTCACGCATATAAATATTGTATATCGGTTAATAAAGCATTTGCATGTATTCTCAGCCCAAAAATGTAGAGAGTAAAAGGGATCTTATGAAACTCACTGTTTAATATTGATATACAATATTGCAGGAAAGCACGTAGACGCATCGGAGATGATAAACACGAGGTTTGATTCACAAAAATACCCCCGAACATTACCTATAATTTCCTTGGCAATAACCCATATTTTCCTTAGCTCTAGCTCACTTGGAAACACGTTTTGAAAATTACTTGGACAGCACTCCGTCGTAATATTTTATGTACATTATTATTTTTGTATCGCAAAAATAATAACACTAATAATAAAAAATAATAAGATTAATAATAATCTTATTAATAATAATAATAATAATAATAATAATAATAATAATAATAATAATAATAATAATAATAATAATAATAATAATAATAATAATAATAATAATAATAAAAATAAAAATAAAAATAAAAATAATAATAATAATAATAATAATAAATAATATTACGGAGTATATCTATATTTGTGTATGTGTGTGATTATCTCGAGCCAAAAACTGCAATTTATAGCAATCATACCTGAAAAAGTACCCCATGCGATCGCATGGGATTTGTGCTTCAAGGCCATGCGATCGCATGGAACCCTGGGACAGCTCACAAATTTTTAACTTCTTGTTTGTCGACATAATTTTATATTATATATAATATATTTAATTTATATAATTAATTATATATTATATTAAATTCACATGCATAGTTGACTTGTAATTTTTGTTCTGATAAGTCGTATGTCATCACTCGACTTATGTCCCGGTTCCAGTTTTTCAAACGCCCTTTCGTACGCTGAGAAAACTAGTACTTTTCGTTTCGTGACTCGTACCTTTGTCAAAATATAAACTTAAATTATCCCTAAATTATATCACTCAAAGTGTATCTTAAACTTTCGAGTGTTTTGGTCATTTACTTTTATAAATTATCGTCTCGTAGTATATACATATACATATATACATTTTTTTTGAAATAGTGTTTTCCTGTAGCAAAGTTACTGTAGCAAAGTTACTGTAGCAAATAGTGATTTTCGAAAACACTGTAGCATTTTGGGTACTGTAGCAATTCGAAAATACTGTAGCAAATTAGTGTTTTACTTGTTTATTTTAAATGTTTTAGTTCACTTATCTAAATATCAATCGAATTAACAAACGAATGTTACTATCGTTTACTAAATAACTTGAAATCATATATATATATATATATATATATATATATATATATATATATATATATATATATATATATATATATATATATATATATATATATATATATATATATATATATATATATTGTTCGTGAATCATAGAGAACAGTCAAAGAATAATTAATTATATGAATATAGTTCCAAAACTGTCGTGACTCAATATTACAGACTTTGCTTATCGTGTCGGAAACGTTAAAGATTAAGTTTAAATTTGGTCAGAAATTTCCGGGTCATCACAGTACCTACCCGTTAAAGAAATTTCGTCCCGAAATTTGAGTGAGGTCGTCATGGCTAACAATAAAAATGTTTTCATGACGAATATGAGTTGATAAATAGATTTTTTTTTCACCGTTGAATTATATGGTCAAAACAATCCGATTACCTGAAGCGTATGAGGGAAGTTATCGTAATAGAGTGAAATGGAGAATAGAGATTCGTTTTAACTCTTGACGTAGTAACGATTGATTTTCGGAATTTAAGGAATAGAAAATCTTCATTATCTAAATAAGATTTGATTCTTCGAAATTTGTGAAAATTAGGATTTTCTTTGATTAAATGCGTAATCTGCCTCGATTGCTATGTCTGATATTTCGCTATAAATTGACCTCTTCCGTCTCATTATCTTCACCATCCCTACTTTCTTCCCCAATTAATACATTCAAAAGATTGTGAAAATGCTCAATTCAGTTCTGGTTCTTGACCTAATATTGACATTTACCACAATCATCCTTCTTTTCCAGCTCCCACCAGAAGAATCTGTTTATTTCTATTATGCTCTAGGGATTGTTGTATTTATCATTCTCCCATGTCTTTATATTGCTATACGCATTGATATACACGGTTTGTAATTTATGTGTTATCATCGGACTTTATATCTTTCCTTATTTTTCAGAGTCCCTGCTTCTATCTTTTTATAATCATTGACATCCACAGTTAATGCTCCCTCCTATTTGCTGCGATTTATACTCCAGTTTCTATTTTGGAGCTTTGTCCCTTCGTTTCTTCTTCTTGCGATTAGACATCTCTTGTAATGGTCTAGAATTCGTAGGTATGGAGTTTTGGATGAACATAGTTAATGTTCTGATAAGGTAATCGTAATGGCACGATCTTGATTTGTCAAATTACCATAATATCCGGAAAAGACCGAATCATTAAGAAAAATATTTTCTTGATATGTTTAGAGGTTAAAAGAGTTATGTAACATGGGTCATGATGAGGGTGTGATCTGTGAACATTTATCAAGTTCCATTAGAAACTCAGCATGACTTACTGTAATATAATCACGTTGATCAAGTGTAATTATATTATACTAACTCATGCTTCAGCTCCCAACACCACTTCAAAATATTCATATTTTAAACTCGAAGGTTTCAAAATTTAGAAACTAAAATAGTTTCTTTTATGATGTTACACAGATATCGCAAGGAGAAAATTGATTTCCGATAAGAATGACTATGGAATTATCTCCAGAAATATGGAGGATATTTATAATGAAAGATACGATGATATCTTAGAATTTCTAATATCAGAGGATGATGAAGAATATTGTCCGCAAGGGTTTAGATTCGGAGGCAAGGTATTCGTTAATGGCTTCAGCAGATACTGAATCATTTGGATTCTTTGAAGGCGGGTTTATTCTTTGTGATTTATCCACAGCCTCCTTCATATTTTGCTCAATCCGTTTTCCAGTTCCAAACCTTCTATTTTTCTCAGCTTTACCACCATACTATTCTTTATCATCAAACTTTTGACTGTTAAGGTCGTTTACAGTTTTTGCTGCTTCATCAACATTTTTATGAAATTCGGAGACCTAGTTTCGTAGTTTGGGGTGTTTTTCGAAAATTTCACATTCGAAGTATGTAAGTCCAGGAGGTAGACGTTATATGAACACATATAACTGTTGGCGTAGACGTGCTGCAAGATTTCAAAATACTGCTTGCTAATTCTCGATAGTTGGTATGGCAATTGCTGTTACAAGATGTGGATGAGTACATGATACGGTTTCAATGAATATAAGGATTTTTTGGAAGGTCAAAGATCAATGAAGTTGTTGGTAAATTTACTGCTAATGTGGTGGAACATGAAAGATTCCCCGATAATAAAAATATATATGCCAAAGTTACAAGTCTGAAAGGTCATCGTTGACTGGTTGAACGATTGATAATACTGGATACTTTGAAAAGAAATTGCATGGTTATTTTCAGTAATAACAATGCTAAAGGATCTTTCACATTTTTGAAGTCAAAGTATAGCTTTGAAAGATGTAGAGATCTAAGAATGATGTCACCCGTTAAATCTTGATTTGGATTCTAATCCGTCAATATCAGAATATGTAATTGAATTTGTATGGAAACGATTGTATATCGCTGTGAGCATAGTTAATAATTTTTGAATCAAAGTTGAAGAATGTACAATATAACATATTAATTGTGAACTTATATATTTCCCGGGAATTACCTACCCGTTAAATATTTCACAAGTAATATTTTGTACAAAAGAATTTTTATTACCGTCTTTATGAAAATATATGTATATTTTCTTCAGATGTAATACAGATTTGATGAGTTAATATCATATTAAGCTCATTTGATTTTTGGCTGGATTAGAAATGAATAATCTTTAAAACATTAAAGATTTCATAATCTTCGTGGAGTATTTTACTAATGTAATCAATACTTCGTTATTCAGTTTTATTGATATTTCCTCAGTGAATCATGTTGGTGCTTATGGAACTCTTGCTAACTTCGCAAGGTAAAAATGATGTTTTCTAGAAAGTTTCGAGTATATCGAAATTGAAAATGTAAAATCAATTATGTAATTGATTAATACACTTGGTTTATTATGAAATGGAATTCATTGGGTTGAAACAGAGATTGTAGTCAACAAAGGTTAAGTTGTTAAGGAAGGATGTACATCATTGCATATTAGTAATATGAACTAACCGAGTAGTACCTACCAGTTAAGATTCACACGTAATAGCTTAGTACGAAAAGATTTATTTTGATTTAAAAATTCATATATATTAAATATACATAAAATTTCTTCAAGGAAATGAGTTAATACATCATCGGTTATTTTTGCTGGTATTTCTTGGTAACTACGGTGCGTATGACGTTGATGTTCAAGGTACATATTGTGATGTTGAGGCTTGCAGTGTAGATGTTGTTGGTGGTGGTAATGGTACTGTTGGATATATATTGTTCGTGAATCATAGAGAACAGTCAAAGAATAATTGATTATATGAATATAGTTCCAAAACTGTCGTGACTCAATATTACAGACTTTGCTTATCGTGTAGGAAACGTTAAAGATTAAGTTTAAATTTGGTCAGAAATTTCCGGGTCATCACAATATCGAATTATTCAGGAAATACAGAAATGGAGTAGTGGTTTGAGGGGTGTTCGGGTGAGCGAGAGGTCGCGGGTTCGAGCCCGGTCAGAGACATTTCTTTTTAGGAGACTTTTTTAAAGGTAGTTTTCCCATTTCTTATTATTATTATTATTATTATTATTATTATTATTATTATTATTATTATTATTATTATTATTATTATTATTATTATTATTATTATTAGTTCTTGTTATTATTACTAGTATTACTAGTATTATAGTTAGTGTTATTATTACTAATAAAAGTATTAGTTATCATTTACAAGTAAGATTATTATTATTATTATTATCATTATTACTTATATCATTATCATTACTAGTATTATCCATATTAAAACTATCATTTGTAATAAGATCGTTATTATTATTATTATTAATTATTAATAATTATTAGCAAAAATTATTATTTTCATTATTATTATTATTAAACTTACCATTTTTATTAAAAAAATACTATTATTATTAAAAGTAATATTTCTATTAAAATTATCATTTCATTAATAGTTATAAGTATTACTATTAATATCATTATTGTTATCATTATTAATATAGGTATTATTATTATCAAATTTTTGTATTGACATTATTAATAAATTTATTATTATTAAAATAATTAATATTAGCAAAACTATCATTTTAACATTTTTATTGGAAACATCATTTTAGTAAAATTATCATTTTTATTAAAATTATCATTATTTTTAGTATCGTTAATATTATGAATATTATTATTATTATTACAAAATAATACAACTCATTATTCATTATCATTATTAATATGATTTTATCAAAATAATTCTTATATATATATATATATATATATATATATATATATATATATATATATATATATATATAAACTGAAATATATAAACTTATTCGATTACGAGTATATGTGTTAATATATATACTTGATATAGGTTCGTGAATCCGAGGACAACTCCGCACTTGTTCAAGTGCCATCATACTCGTAATTACTACGAAATATCATACAGTATTGTGAGTTTTCATAGCTCCTTTTTTATCTATATTTTTGGGCTGAGAATACATGCGCAACTTTTATAACTGTTTTACGTTTAGACACAAGTACTCAAACTTTTATGCTATATACGTGCTTTGGCATGCTAAATCGCACCGTAATATCGTTAATTATTGAGGTTTAAGATGCAAACTTAGTTATTGTGAGTAGCGCTACTGAGAGTGACGTCTCTAGTCAGTTGACCGTTGGTCTTTGACTACATAATAATGATTCAACGACACGAATAACAAGTGTCACGGGGTAACTTTGTTTAGTTGCGATATTACAAACTCAGCATTACTTTTAGATTGATATTTCTATATCAATCAACACTTTATATTGATATTTCTATATCAACTTTATTAAATCTTGTGGTCTAACACTATTATTGAAATCATTATTTATGATAAACCTATGAACTCACCAACCTTTTGGTTGACACTATTTAGCATGTTTATTCTCAGGTCTTACATAATGCTTCCGCTGTGTATTTGCTAATTGAAAGCAACATTTCAACGAGTCATTCATGGATAATTTGAAGGACTTGCATTTGCTAATTTGATGATGATTGCTTGCTATGCTTGGAGTCTTCATTACATATCATATTAATTAAAGACATTTAATGCGTTGTTTATTAAATACAATGTAATCTATTTATCTTTCGCTGCAAAACTCAATAAAACGTCTCATATAGAGTCGTTCTCGTTTATACAACTGTGATTTGATATAATTAGTCACAAATACCCCAGGCCCTATTTGGGGGTTTGACACATACTACCATCCTTCTTCTTCACGAATAAAATCGGAGCACCCCATGGTGAAGCACTCTGTCACACCCCCAAATAGGGCCTGAGGTATTTGTGATTAATTATATCAAATCACAGTTGTATAAACGAGAACGAGTCTATATGAGACGTTTTATTGAGTTTTGCAGCTGAAGATAAATAGATTACATTGTATTTAGAGCATTAAATGTTTTTAAATGAATTGGTAAGTAATGCATGAAGACTCCAAGCATGGCAAGAAATCATCATCAAAGCAGCAGATATACAGCGGAAGCAATATTTAAGTACCTGAGAATAAACATGCTTAAAAAGTCAACACGAGGTTGAGTGAGTCCATAGGTTTATCATAAATCAATAGTTCAGTATAGCATTAGACCACAAGATTTTATTTTAAGTTGATTAATACCAAATATATCAATCGAAAGAGTTGTTGTTTGTAATATCACTACTAGACAAAAGTTTACCCTGCGACACCTTGAACAGTCAGTGTCAGTTGAATCATTATTATATAACCAAAGACCGTCAGTCAAATAGTTAGAGACGTCACTCTCAGTAGCGCTACTCACAATAACTAAGTTTGCATCTTATACCTCAGCAATTAACGATATTACGGTGGGGATTTAGCATGACAAAGCACGTATATAGCATAAAAGTTTGAGTACTTGTGTCTAACGTGTAAAACAGTTATAAAAATAGTGCATGTATTCTCAGCCCAAAAATATAGATAAAAAGGGAGCAAATGAACTCACGATACGATAGTTTGTAGTAAATATGCATAGGATGACACTGAACAAGTACAGAGTTGACCTCAGATTCATGAACCTATATCAAGTATATATATTAACACATATACTCGTAATCGAACTAGTTTATATATATTATTTCGATTGTTATATATTTCTATAAATATATATATATATATATATATATATATATATATATATATATATATATATATATATATATATATATATATATATATATATATATATATATATACTTTTATATTTATGTTATATATAAGTATTTATTTGATAAAGTATTGTTAATAATAATAAAAATGTTACTAATGAAAATGATAACTTTAATAAAAATGATAATTTTACTAAAAAATGATGTTTTCAATGAAAAAATAGTTTTGATAATAATGATTTACTAATAATAATAATAATAATAACTTTATTAATAGTGATAATACTAATAATGATACTAATAATACTGATAATATTAATAACTAAAATAATAATTTTTACTGCTAGTGATAGTTATGAAAATAATATTAGTAATAAAAATCTTACTTGTAATTATAATCATGATAATAATAATGAATGATAACTAATACTTATTTTAGTAATAATAATTATTATAATACTTAATGATAGTACTAGTAATGCTAATATTATTAATTAGATTAATGATAATAATAATAATAATAATCATACTTCTAAATATTAGGAATAATAACAATTAATAATAATAATAATAATAATAATAATAATAATAATAATAATAATAATAATAATAATAATAATAATAATAATAATAATAATAATAATAATAATAATAAATGGGAACTACCTTATAAGCCTTTTTTTAAAAAAATGCCCCAAACCGGGCTTGAACCCGTGACCTCTCGCTAACCCGCTAACACCCATAACCATTCTGCCAAGTCTGTTTTTCTGATTAAAACCCATTTTCAGTTTTATTTAACCCGTATATTTTTGTTTTCTATTTATTCTTCTTCTTCTCAATTCAATCGAGCAGGGAACTTAACACCCATCACAACCACATTAAATTTAGGTTTAGAATTCTAAATGGAAACAGAAGCAAACGAATTTTTGTTTATAAAGATTGACAAAAAAAGAAAAAAATTAACAGCAGCAGCAAGTCTGTTCGAAAAGAAAAAAAAAATTAAACTCAAACCTTGATTTTGGATTTAAGAGCATTTTAGCTTATGATTATAATATGAAATACGTTTTAAATAGTTCCTATAAACTTCTGAGATCCTCAATTAAACTTGAATAATAACAGAAATTTCGAATTCATTGATGAACAATCCTTTGACTTTTTAAAACCGAAATTTGACCTCAAAATTAGAAATCGATAGAAAGAATTTGAACCTCAATTTTTGTAGATAGTTTGCTCAAAGGATTCCTAACAAGACTGTAATATTAGATTTTAAAATTGATTCGAAATCGAATTTTTTTTTAAAAATGGACAAGAACAGAGATTTACGAGCTGTAGTTTCCTTTTTTTTATCTGATAATTTGATAATTGAATATGATTGAGGAAAGGTTGATTGTATCTGTTGAGAATGATCCTATGTTTTATAGAATTGAATGCCGAAAAGGAATCCATGATTACGGAAAGCGGAAAAATATAAAATACTGAATACCTAATTTTTTTTATAAAAGTATATATAAAAAATTAAGGAAAGTAGATCACGATTAATTAAAATATAAAAATAATGAAACCCGATCACAAATTTGGTATATGTCGATCCCTTTTATTTATTTATTTATTTAGTATTAATAATTAATAAGTATTTTAATAATACTAATAATAATTATATAAATAATAATACTTATATTAATAATAACAAATAATAATATTATTAATGATAATTATAATAATGATAATAATACAAATAATGATAATAATATTTTTATGACAATATTAATAATAAAAATTTTAATTTTAATTTTAATTAATAATAATGATAATATTCATTATAAAATGTTAATAATACTATTAATAATAATGATAATAATATTATAAATTATATTAATAATAATAATATTTATAATAATCTTATCACTTTTAGTAAAAGTGATAATACTAATAATATTAATAATAATAATAATATTTCATTATTTTAATATTAATGTTAAGTATTAATACTAATAATATTAATAATATATTAGTAATTTATATTAATGATAATGATAATTATTAACAATAATAATTAATACTGATAATAATAATAATGATTGTAAATAATGTACATATACTCACATATATATTTACATATCTTTTTATAACCGGTTATTCGTGAATCGTCGGAAACAGTCGAAGTTTAGTTTAAATTTAATCGGAAATTTTCCGGGTTATCACAGTATCCCCCTATTAATAGAAATTTCGTCCCGAAATTTAGTTGTTGCCACCAGTCGGCGTTGTTTGTAAACAGGTGAGGATATTTTCGTTATCTATAAGATTTGATTCTCCGGTAATTAAGGAAATTGGAATTTTCTTTGATTAAATGCGGTAAATTGCCTTGATTGCTGTGTCTGGAATTTTGCTATAAATTATCTTCTTCTGTTTCATTATCTTCACCACTTCTATACTTTCTTTCTCAATTCATACTTCCAAAAGATTCGTCAGTATGCTTCATCCAGTTCTAATTCTGGATATAGTCCTGACTTTTATATCTATCGTGCTTCTTTTTCATTTATCGCCGGAAGAGTCAGTTTACTTCTACTATGCTCTTGGATTTATTGTGTTTTTAGTTCTCCCGTGTCTTTATATTGCTATACGCATTGATATACATGGTTTGTAATTTCGGTGTTGTTATCTGGCTTTATATTTCCCCTTATATGTCGGAGCTCTATGCTCTTGTTTTCTCTTCTCGACTTTAAGTAAAGTGAATAATGGTCCAGAATTCGTAGGTACGAAGTTTCAAATAAACCTAATGTTCTAAGCAGGAAGGAACGTAATATCATGATTTGATTTGTTACATTACCAGAATTACTGAGGATGAAACTATCAAGAATATATGTTCTTGATATGTTTAGAGATTAGGTAGGATGTAAGAGTCGTGTCACATGGCAAATGATGACTATAAAGTCTATAAATCATCATCTTCCATTAGAAATTTAGCATGACTTACTGTAATATAATCACGTTGGCCTGACGTCATTATATTATACTAACTCATGCTTCAATTCTCAGCACTTCTTCAAAACATTTATAATTTAAACTTAAATTTTACAGAATATAGAAACTAAAATAGTTTCCTTTATGATGTAATAAAGATATCGCAAAGAGATAATTTATTTGCGGACAAGAATCGTTATGAAGATATCTTCAGAAATATAGAGGATATTTATAACGAAAATGTGACGAACGCTCCAAATCCATATGGACGAACACGTCATTCATCGATTTCATTGCGAGGTATTTGACCTCTATATGATACGTTTTGTAAACATTGCATTCTTTTGAAAAGGCACACCATAAATGAATATTTAAATCAAAGGTTTTCGACATCTGATGATTTCTACATATAGACAATCACCGTAAATAATAATTTACAATAGTAATTCCGTTGACAATGCAGTCAAAATAAGATACATGGTGATGATTTGGTGAATGCAACGTTTCCTTGATAAATATTCCATGTAAGACTCCATGCACATAGCTTGTCTAACATATAAGCAAACAGCGGAAGACTTCTAGGGAACCTGAGAATAAACATGCTAACAAGTTTCAACACAAAGGTTGGTGAGTTCATAATTGATAATGCTAAAAACGAACATATATTTCATAGCATTATTCCTCAAGAAAGACAAGCTTTTAGTTGCAATTGTTCTATTTACAAGTGATATTCGTTTAAATAATAAAAGGTGAAGACAAAAGACAGATTCGACGAATTGAAGACGCAAATGACCAAAAAGCTCAAAAGTACAAAAGACAATCAAAAAGGTTCCAATTATTGATAAGAAACGTCTCGAAATTACAAGAGTACAAGATTCAAAACGCAAAGTACAAAATATAAAATTGTACGCAAGGACGTTCGAAAATCCGGAACCGGGACCAGAGTCAACTCTTAACGCTCAACGCAACGGACTAAAAATTACAAGTTAACTATGTATATAAATATAATATAATATATAATTAATTATATTAATTATATATATATTATATATATAATAAAAACCGTCGGCAGAGAAAGACTCCAAGATGTGAGCTGGAATTTCAAACTCCGCGACTCGCGGAGTTTGAAGGCAAAATTCACCGCGAGTCGCGGAGCCCCAAAAATCAAAATTCCCTATAAAGCCAACCGAATTCTGATCACAATTCATATCTTTTTCTTCTCTTATCATACGTAAAATTTATATATATATATATATAATTTATATTTTAATTTTAATTTTAATTCTAATAATAAGGGTATGTTAGCGAATATTGTAAGGGTGTAAGTCGAAATTCTGTCCGTGTAACGCTACGCTATTTTTAATCATTGTAAGTTATGTTCAACCTTTTTACATTAATGTCTCGTAGCTAAGTTATTATTATGCTTATTTAAAACGAAGTAATCATGATGTTGGACTAATTACTAAAATTGGGTAATTGGGCTTTGTACCATAATTGGGGTTTGGATAAAAGAACGACACTTGTGGAAATTAGACTATGGGCTATTAATGGGCTTTATATTTGTTTAACTAAATGAAAGTTTGTTAATGTTAATATAAAGATTTACAATTGGGCGTCCCTATAAATTACCATATACACTCGATCGGACACGATGGGCGGGGTATTTATATGTACGAATAATCGTTCATTTAACCGGACACGGGAATGGATTAATAGCCACTAGAATAATTAAAACAGGGGTGAAATTACATTCAAGGGTAATTGGTGTAATTGTTAACAAAGTAGTAAAACCTTGGTTTACACGCAGTCGATAACCTTGTGTATTCATTAAACAAAGTATTAAAACCTTGTTACAATTCGAATCCCCAATTAGTTGGAATATTTAACTTCGGGTATAATAATAATTTGACAAGGACACTTGCACTTTATATTTATGACTGATGGACTGTTATGGACAAAAACCAGACGGACATATTAAATAATCCAGGACAAAGGACAATTAACCCATGGGCATAAAACTAAAATCAACACGTCAAACATCATGATTACGGAAGTTTAAATAAGCATAATTCTTTTATTTCATATTTAATTTCCTTTATTTTATATTTAATTGCACTTCTAATTATCGCACTTTTTATTGTTATTATATTTAATTGCATTTTTATTTTATCGCACTTTTATAATTCGCAATTTCATTATCGTTATTTACTTTACGCTTTAATTTAAGTCTTGTATTTATTTTATATTTTACAATAGGTTTTAACTGCGACTAAAGTTTTAAAATCGACAAACCGGTCATTAAACGGTAAAAACCCCCCTTTATAATAATAATATTACTTATATATATGTTTGTATTTTTATAAAAGTAAACTAATATAGCGTTGAGCTTTGTTTAAAGATTTCCCTGTGGAACGAACCGGACTTACTAAAAACTACACTACTGTACGATTAGGTACACTGCCTATAAGTGTTGTAGCAAGGTTTAAGTATATCCATTCTATAAATAAATAAATATCTTGTGTAAAATTGTATCGTATTTAATAGTTTTTCCTAGTAAAATATAAACTATTTCGTATACACCTCGCATAACATCAAGTATTTTTTGGCGCCGCTGCCGGGGAACTCTTAAACGCCGGAAGCGCAACGCTAATATATAAAAAAAAATAAAAAATTTTAGCTTACTTCTATTAAAATTCGTTTTGTAAAAATACGTTTTAAATATTCGAAAAATATAAAAAGAAAAACAAAAATATAAGTATTTTTAAGATTTTGTTAAATATTTAAGTTTTATAAGTTTCTTTATTTTTAGTTTAGTTTATAAAAATATAAGTTTTATTTTAATATCTTTTATTTATTTAAAAACAGAAAACAGAAAATAAAAAAAAATAAAGAAAAAAACGCGTCGAATATTTAAATCTGTCAACTGAATTTCTGAACCCCGCGACTCGCGGGGTTTGAAGCATTAAATACCGCGACTCGCGGAGATGCTCTGACACGAGACAGAACCCTAATTCAGCATTAATTACGGGTTTTAATTAATTATAATTATTATTTAACCCTAATTATTATTATTATTATTATTAGTTTTATTTTTACTTTTACTTTTTATTTATGTATTTAGTATTAATTAGTTTTAATTAAATTATAAAATTAGTAGTTTTATTAAATAAATAATATAAAAATAATATTTTTATAAAAATTGTAATTTTTACAACTTTTTGTATATTTTTATATTTTGTCCCTTTTTAATCATTGTAGCGTAATATTTGTATTTTTAGCTCATATTTAATTTTAAACTTAGTTTTTGCTATAGTTATTTTTACTCCTAGATTTTTAGGCTTTGCCGTAGAATTCCTTAAGTGCTTTTTCTTTAGACTAAGATTTAGGTGCTTTAGAATTTTGCGACGCCTTTTTAAGTTTTAGTTTCTTTTTAAGTTATTTCCATTTGGTATTTAGTTTTTCCTGTAAGCTTTAATATTTTTAGACGACTTTTATTATGTACCAATTATCATTCCAATTAGTAATTTCAATTTGCGATTATAATTTTAAGTTAGTTGTAGTAATAAGGTTAGGTTAGTTAAGTATTTTTAAGTTTTGATAAGTTTCTTTTATTTTTTTTTCGTCACCTTTTATTTTTCAACCATTTTTTTTTTCTTTTTCGACCTTTTGCGACGAACTCTTTTTCTCTCTTATTTCTCGCCATTCTAGTTTTTAGGACTTAGAATTTTTTCTACTTCTTATCTAAATTTCTTAAAATTACGAAAATTTATTTTGAGTGGTTAAATTGATAGACATCAAAATTTTCTGGTTCGTAGTAATAGTTGGATTTGTACGTGGACCGGGTTATTGGAGCCAAACAGTCCTCAATTATATTGAGACCAAACGAATCCTGCCCCTCTGCTGCATCTTTTGGCTATTCGAAACGTGGGCAAAATCAGAAAAGTCTATTGATTGGATAACTTATTATAATTTTTCTTTCCTTTTTAAAACTAATAGGATATTCAGTGAATGCACCGAGCAAGACGTTCATCACCTTTTGTACGTTCACCACCTGTAACTAGATCAAGACATTTAGCAAATATAACCGCCGTTGATTTTTCTTTAGAATCGTCATCCAGTCGACCAAGTACTTCAGTTCAAATTTCCGATAATCCATTTTTTGAACCCGACCTCACAATTGAGAATCCGGAGAATATTCAGGAACGGTTCGTAGATCCTGAACCATTAAACTTTCCTCCGGAACCACCAATCATTCAAACAGAGATTGTTGAGGAATGAACCATTAAATCAGAATCATCTAGTGATACCGATTCAACAAATTCAATTATGGAGAATTTGGAACCTTTAAGTATGGAAGACCGAATGAGAGCTAAACGCACTGGCCAAGGTCACGCAATTACTCATCCAGACATTAATGCGCCAGATTATGAAATCAAAGGACAAATTCTACACATGGTGACTAATCAATGCCAATTTAGTGGTGCGCCGAAGGAAGATCCAAATGAACATCTACGTACCTTTAATAGGATCTGCACACTATTTAAAATACGAGAAGTGGAGGATGAACAGATATATCTCATGTTATTTCCCTGGACTTTAAAGGGAGAAGCCAAAGATTGGTTGGAATCGTTACCTGAAGGGGCGATCGATACATGGGACGTTTTAATTGATAAATTTCTTAAACAATTCTTTCCTGCATCTAAAGCCGTAAGACTTCAAGCAGAAATTGTTACGTTCACACAGAAACCAAATGAAACTCTATATGAGGCGTGGACAAGATATGGAAAGTTGTTAAGAGGATGTCCGCAACATGGTTTAGACACCTGTCAAATAGTACAAATATTCTACCAAGGATGCGACATCACTACAAGGAAAGACATAGATATAGCAGCTGGTGGTTCTATTATGAAGAAAACCGAAACTGATGCTTACAAAATTATTGATAACACTGCTTCCCACTCACATGAGTGGCACCAAGAAAAAGACATCATTAGATCATCTAAAGCAGCTAGAGCCGATTCTAGCCATGACTTAGATTCCATTTCCGCAAAGATAGATGCTGTGGAGAGACGAATGGAAAAGATGACTAAAGATATTCACTCAATACGAATTAGTTGTGAGCAGTGTGGAGGACCACATTTGACAAAAGATTGTCTCAGTATTGAATTAACAATGGAACAAAGAGAGAATATTTCATACATAAACCAAAGGCCTGGAAATAATTATCAGAATAATTATCAACCGCCAAGACCAATTTACAATCAAAACCAGAATTATAACCGAAATATTCCATACAACAACCAACAAGGTCCTAGAAATCAACAAGTATCCAATAATACTTACAATCAGCAAAGACCTAATTTTCAAAACAAACCACCACAACAAACCGATGATAAAAAACCAAATTTAGAAGATATGATGACGAAGCTAGTTGAAACTCAAACGCAGTTTTTCACATCTCAGAAACAAACCAATGAACAAAATGCTCAAGCATTTAGAAATCAACAAGCTTCTATTCAAAATCTGGAACAAGAAGTAAGTAACCTAGCAAGGTTAATAGGTGAAAGAAAACCGGGAAGTCTACCTAGTGATACAAACGCTAACCCCCGGAATGAAACAGCTAAAGCTATTACCACAAGAAGTGGTACAACACTTAAACCACCTGAAATACCTGTAACTTCTGATGAAACTATTCCTACTCCACAAGAACCACAACCTGATCAAGATAAGGAAAAAGAACCGGTAGTTGAAAAGGTTAATGAAAATAACACAGTTAAGGATAAACCTTATGTTAAACCATACCAACCACCACTTCCTTACCCGAGTAAAATGAAGAAAGAAAAACTTGAAGCCGAGCAATCCAAATTTTTGGATATGTTTAAACAGATAAATGTAAATCTTCCTTTCATTGATGTGATTTCAGGAATGCCAAGATATGCTAAATTCTTGAAAGATCTAATCTCAAATAGAAAGAAAATGGAAGAACTCTCGGCTGTTACTATGAATGCTAATTGTTCAGCAGTGCTGTTGAATAAGATACCAGAAAAACTATCTGATCCAGGAAGTTTCACAATTCCATGTTTTCTGGGTAGTCTTAGTTCAATAGAAGCATTGGCAGACTTAGGTGCTAGTATAAATCTAATGCCGTATTCACTATACGCTAAACTAGACCTTGGAGAATTGAAACCAACCAGAATAAGCATACAACTAGCCGATAGATCAATAAAATATCCTAGAGGGATAATGGAGAACATGCTAGTTAAAGTTGGTACTTTAGTATTTCCAGTAGATTTTGTTGTTTTAGACATGGAAGAAGATTCTCAAGTTCCTCTCATATTAGGAAGACCATTCTTAAACACGGCTAAAGCAATGATAGACGTGTTCGGTAAGAAACTGACCCTAAGTATAGAGGATGAGAGTGTTACCTTTTCAGTTGATAGAGCAATGCAACAACCACAATCTGCAGATGATACATGTTATTATATTCAAACTATAGATGCACATGCAGAATTATTAGAAGAATTTCCAGAATTACAAGGAACAGGAGAATGTTCTTTAGGAGAAGGTAATGAACCAATTGATGAAGCTGAAATGTTAGCTACACTTATAGCTAATGGATATGAACCAACAACAGAAGAAATTCAAATGCTAAAAGAAGAAGACAGATATCAATATAAATCATCGATAGAAGAACCTCCGAAATTAGAGTTAAAGCCACTTCCAAACCATTTGGAATACGCTTATTTACATGGTGAATCTGAATTACCTGTAATAATATCATCTTCTCTTACTGAAAATGAGAAATCACAACTCATTTCTGTGTTGAAAGCTCATAAACCAGCCATTGCATGGAAGATTCATGATATTAAAGGAATAAGTCCTTCGTATTGCACACATAAAATCCTTATGGAAGAAGGTCATAAAACGTATGTGCAACGCCAACGAAGACTAAATCCTAATATGCAAGATGTAGTTAAGAAAGAGATTATTAAACTGCTAGATGCAGGTTTGATATATCCAATTTCTGATAGTCCATGGGTAAGCCCAGTTCAATGCGTACCTAAGAAGGGTGGCATGACTGTCATTACAAATGAGAAAAATGAGCTTATTCCTACTAGGACTGTAACAGGATGGCGTGTATGTATTGATTATAGAAAATTAAATGACGCCACCAGAAAAGATCACTTTCCCTTACCTTTCATAGATCAAATGTTGGAAAGATTAGCCGGAAATAGCTACTATTGTTTTCTAGATGGATTTTCCGGATATTTTCAAATTCCAATAGCACCCGAGGATCAAGAGAAAACAACATTCACGTGCCCTTATGGTACTTTTGCTTACAAACGCATGCCATTTGGACTTTGCAACGCCCCTGCAACCTTTCAAAGGTGTATGATGGCGATTTTTCACGACATGATAGAAGAATGCATGGAAGTATTCATGGATGACTTTTCAGTCTTCGGTGATACATTTAAATCATGTCTAGTTAATCTGGAACGAATGCTAATTAGATGCGAAAAATCAAATCTAGTACTTAATTGGGAGAAATGCCATTTCATGGTTAAAGAAGGCATCGTTCTTGGACATAAAATTTCAAAAGAAGGAATTGAAGTGGATAGAGCTAAAGTAGATGTAATTGCTAAACTTCCACATCCCACCAATGTTAGAGGAGTTAGGAGTTTTCTAGGGCATGCCGGTTTTTACCGACGTTTCATAAAAGATTTTTCTAAAATTGCCACTCCTATGAATAAACTCCTAGAAAAGGATGCTCCATTCATCTTTTCAGATGAGTGTATCAAATCTTTTAATATTCTTAAAGAAAAACTCACTAATGCGCCGATCATGATAACACCAAATTGGAATCTACCATTTGAACTAATGTGCGATGCAAGTGATTTTGCAATGGGAGCCGTTTTAGGACAAAGGATTGAAAAACGATTTCAACCTATATATTATGCTAGTAAGACATTACAAGGAGCACAAACGAACTATACAACTACTGAAAAAGAACTCCTTGCTATTGTCTTTGCTTTTGACAAATTTCGATCATATCTCGTTCTAGCAAAAACGGTGGTCTATACCGACCATTCTGCTCTTAGATACCTATTTTCAAAACAAGATGCTAAACCAAGATTAATCCGTTGGATCTTACTCTTACAAGAGTTTGATATTGAAATCCGAGATAAAAGAGGAGCAGAAAATCTCGCCGCTGATCATCTTTCTCGTCTTGAAAATCCTGAATTAGAAGTTCTAAATGAATCGGCCATACAAGACAACTTTCCTGATGAATATCTATTGAAGATAGATTATAAAGAAATCCCATGGTTTGCAGACTATGCAAACTACTTAGTTTGTGGATTCCTTGAAAAAGGATTATCGTACCAAAGACGAAAGAAATTCTTCAGTGATATAAAACACTATTTCTGGGAAGATCCACATCTGTTTAAAAGTTGTCCCGATGGAATAATACGCCGATGTGTATTTGGAGATGAAGCTAGTAAAATTTTAAACCATTGTCACACAGGACCAACAGGAGGGCATTATGGGCCTCAACTAACAGCAAGAAAAGTTTATGAAGCTGGATTCTATTGGCCTACAATTTACAAAGACGCACACCTTCTTTGCAAATCCTGTGATGCATGTCAAAGGGCCGGAAAAATAAGTCAACGTGATGAAATGCCACAAAATGTCATCCAAGTATGTGAAGTATTTGACATTTGGGGTATTGACTTTATGGGTCCATTTCCAAAATCTCATAATAATCTATATATACTCGTAGCCATTGATTATGTATCTAAATGGGCGGAAGCACAAGCTCTCCCAACTAACGATGCACGAGTTGTAGTCAACTTTTTAAAACGTATTTTTGCAAGGTTTGGAACACCGAAAGCTTTAATAAGTGATCGGGGTACTCATTTCTGTAATAATCAACTTGAGAAAGTTCTTAAAAGATATGGAGTAACTCATAAAATCTCCACCGCATATCATCCACAAACAAGTGGACAAGTTGAAAATACCAACCGAGCTTTAAAACGTATTCTAGAGAAAACCGTAGGATCAAATCCGAAGGAATGGTCCATTAAATTGGAGGATGCACTTTGGGCTTTTAGAACAGCCTACAAAACTCCAATTGGAACCACACCTTTTAGACTTGTTTATGGAAAAGCATGTCATCTTCCAGTAGAAATTGAACACAAAGCATTTTGGGCTTTGAAGACATGTAATCTTGATTTACATGAAGCCGGACGTCTACGATTAAGTCAACTAAACGAATTAGAAGAATTAAGACATGAAGCATATGAAAATTCGTTAATCTATAAAGAAAGAACGAAGAAATGGCATGATAAAAGAATCAGAAGTTCAAAAGAATTTAAAGAAGGAGACAGAGTTCTTCTTTTCAATTCACGATTCAAGCTATTTCCTGGAAAATTGAAATCAAGATGGTCTGGACCATTCATAGTCAAAAGAGTTTTCCCATACGGAACGATAGAATTAATAAATTCAAATGGGATTGAATTTAAAGTTAATGGTCACAGAGTTAAACATTACATACATGGTCCGATGGAAGTCGACAACGAAGTTAATCACAATTTCGACACCACAGCTAACTAAGTGTGGGGAGAATCAAGTCTTTAAAGGATAATATGTATTTCTGTTAGAGTTAGATTGTCTGTTTTCGTGTAGTTCTCGAAAATGGAACCCGAATGGTCTTTCCCTAGCAGACCCTAAAGAACTAGTCTTCTCTCCCCATTCTGAATTTTTATTTTTTTAGGTTTTTACGAAATGAAGACTGCCTGTGAACTAAACCATGGTCTAATGCTACACGCTTTGATCACTAAACGTAATAATGACATACTACCGAGTGAAATAGTATCAGTAATCAGAGAAAGAATGGACGGAGTTAGAAAAGAATCCAGATGCGAAGATAATAAGTTACAATTTGGTAAAGGAAAATCAAAATCCGCAGCGAAAAGAAGAGCACGACACCTAGAAAGATGTCACAAATGCGGAAAATGGTCACATGGAGGTAAATGTTCAAATAATCAAACCTATTCAAATACCGAATTTGTTACTTTATGCAGAGACGGACCGTTCATATGTTTAGAAGAAAAGACACTGAATGCTCGAGGTTACGCCTATGTAGCCATGGAAAACCAATTAAACTGACTATCTTATGAATGGGATAGATCATATAACTAAGAAATCTATTTCACAGGTATGTCTGTACAGTTTTTATTTTTTTTATTTTTAACCTTTTGATAATAAACGCTAATTTGTTCGCTAAAAAGTATTAAATTGGTATTAAATAAAATTAGGTTTGGCGACCGAAATTATTGATATCATTCAAAAATTTATTACATCACTGCGAAATTTAACGTTTATTCTTAAGGTATAAATATCTTTAATCAATCAACCCAAAATATTTCAAAAATTCGTCATGAGTTATATTAGGTCTTGGAACCGAAATTACTTTACCGAAAAGAGGGGCGCATATTTTTGATAATATTTGATTGATTAAAGTGGGATAAAAAGACAAAAAGATTTTTAATTTTATTTTTACCATATTTTTAAAATTAATATTTAAATCTTAAATTAATATTGTAAACTTTATAAAAATATATATTTAAAATTGTAAATATTTGAAAAATTAATATAAGTTTGGTATGAATTTATAATATGAATTTTTAAATTAAGTTTGGTGTGAATTTTTAATTTTTAAAATATGAAATTTTAATTTTATGCATTTCAAATTTTAAGTTTGGTGTGAATTTTTAATTTTGAATTTTATATTTAAGTTGTGTGAATTTAAAAACAAAAATTTACTTTATCTCATTAAGTTAAGAATATGATTTTTAAAATTCGCCGTAAGTTGAAGACTAGGTCTTTGAACCGAAATTGCTTTACCCGAGGGAGGGACGAGAACTTTTATTATCATTATTTTTAATCTTATTGAATTAGAGTATGCCAAAAACATTAAAAAAACCCAAAAATCTTAGCTTTTAAAACAATCGCTACTAAAAGACAAATTTTAAAATTTTGTCGAAGGACGGACTAGGACATCGATCCGAAACGACCTCGTCCTAAATAACAAGGGAAACAAAATTTTAAAATTAATTACTTAATTGTTTTAATAAGTTAATGATTATAAAAAAAAAAAAAAAAATACCAAACTCCGCGACTCGCGGAGTTTGGAGGGTAAATCCCCGCGACTCGCGGAGGGACTAAAAATCAGAAAAAAATATAACCGAACAACAGATCAGTCCCAACCCCAAAACAATAAAAATACTGCGAACATAACCCCGAAAAACCACCCAAAAACACCCCAAAAATCCCAATTTTTAACCGTTAATCACCAAATTTTTTGCTAAAATCATGTTGAGAAGGATGCTATCTAAGAATTACTCAAGAAAAACGGTAAATTTCTACACCTAAACACCATTTAATCCGAAATTTGGTGTTCTTGAGCTATTTTTTCCCCAATTTGATTTTGATGCTTTTTAGTGTAATTAGGCTTAAATTGTTTATGTATTATGCTTGTATAACCTAGATTGATGCTGTTTAACATGATTAGAAGCCTTAAACTTCAAATTTTGAGTAATCTAGGGTTTGTGTTCTTGAGTAATTTGGGGCTTTTTGATATAAACAGGTTATGGCCGATTTTTGTCATGAATTGTTGCTAAATTGAGTAGTGTAACATGTCTAGGTAGTTAAATGATCCAAACTATGAGCCTAAACATGATTTTGAGAATTAAAGTGGACTTTTTCAAGTCTAAAATTCATGAACTTGATTTTTGAAAGATAATGCCATTTGAGACTTGTTTAATTGCTAGTAATGATTATTTTGACATGTTATTTGAGTTGAATGCTTATGAACTTGGCGAACATTTTCGTATATGCTTATTTGAAAAAGTGTAGATTTGATAAAAATGTGAAAAAGAGCTTAAGTTTGATATAAATTGATAATGTCATTGTAATTATTTTGATTGATAATTTTGCTGACACTAATGTATATTTGGATGCACAAAAATTGTGTTTGATGTGTTTTGCAGAATGAAAGGGGTGAATCTTCATCCCAAGCCCGCAATGCTCCTGCTGAGAATTTGGAACAACAGGAGGTGGATAACTACTACAAGCAGGATATACCTCATCCAGTCATGACCTTTTCTGATATGCACTTGGAAGAGTTGCACCCGAACCTGAGATTTGACAGACTTTGGATAGATTATCCAAAATATCAACGGGGTTTGCATACTCTTCATTCCAAGGTTGTTGAGGTACCGAGGGTCATAGAATGGGGACCCTTAGAAGCTGTAGAATTGGCAGGGCCAATTAGGGAATTACTTGTACAGAGGTATGGTAATTCTTCTTTTAATGACTGGATATGTTTATTCACCATACGTAGACCTGTATATAAAGTATGGTGTGAAGAATTGTTATGTAGTATAGAGTTGAATGATCGGGTAGCTAGTTTAACCGATCGTTCTTTTATTAGATTTTTGTTAGGCGGTTCGATGCGCCACATGTCTTTACTGGACATGGCTCAGGCTTTACGTATATATACGCCTGAGGAGTTAGCGTCTGCCGATTGTAGAGGATTGATACTAAACGGTAGAAAGATAGATGAGAATTTTGATACACACGGTGTGTGGAGTCAAATGACAAGCCATCACCGTTTCAAAGGGGGAAATTACTCTTATTTGGATATAGATAGAGCCGAATTAAGAGTGATACATAGGTTTTTAGCTAATTCGATTACACAAAGGGGTAAAAACAAGGAAAAAGTAAATGAACAGGATTTGTTTTACCATATGTGTATTCAAGACCCACAAAGCGCTGTAAGTATACCATATTGTGTGGGTTATTATTTATCAGCTATGGTTCGGGGGATGCGACCACATAGCATAATAGGAGGTGGTATTTTTATTACTTTGATTGGTGAATATCTCGGTGTGGATATAAGTCGGGGGGGATTATTACTAGAAGAGCCGGAACCCCGCGATACTATAGGTTTAAATGTATACCATGGTGCGAAAGTTTTGAAGAGGCGAAATAACGCCGCAGTACGATACCATGGTAGACATCCACAGGTGGAGAGAAACCAGCAGCAAGGTAATGTAGGAGGGGGAAATGAGATGCAAGAAATGCATAGGTTTATAGCTTCTCAGGAATACGAAAATGCTAGACAGAGAGCATTTGAAGATTGGCAAGTTCATCAGAACCAAATCATAGCTCATTGCCAACATATAGGTAGAAACTATATTCCTACACCGAAACCCATCTTCCCTCCTTGGTCGATAGAGATGCAGCCACCATATCCTACATATGACCCTGCCGAAGCATTCTATAGCACTTATGGTTATGCCTGGAACCCCTATTGGTACCAATATCATCCTTAGTTTACTTATTATTTTTATTTTTTATTTTGTAATTTGTAATTATTGATACGTTTAATACTTTTGTTAATATTGTAATCATTTTTATAATTATCTAACTTTTATTCTTAGATTTTAATAATTTTTGAATGTGGGGTAATAAACCAAACTTCAAAAATATGTATATATGTTTGCAGTTTATCTTATGTACACAACAGGGTAAAACAACGCATTTTCAAAGACTGGCATTAAGTTCAGCAAAAGCAAGTAATTTTGACGACAAGATGCAAAATATATGTGAAATAACAACAAGACGGAATGAACAAATGATGTGCACCATTTATCATTCAGCAAACAAACGCCAATATATTTGGAAACTTTGGTAAAATTTAATCATTTTCACACTAATCACCCTCAATAATTTAAATTGTTACTGATTTCTTGCAAATGAGGGCATTGCAAGATCTTAAGTGTGGGAAGGGGTTAAATTCTTTCGGATTTTAAAAACTTTTACTTTATACACTTGGTTACCATTAAAAATACTAGTAAAGCAGTAGTTGTATTAGAATCTAGTGCTCTCTGATAAAAAAGAACAGCCCTAGTCTTATATACTGACTACCCAATTCTAGTAAAATTTTTCAAAATTTTCAATTAAATGAATTCAAAATCATGTTTATACATATTTATGAACGATAAAACTAGGTTTTAACACCGAAATTATTGTTACCTCGGAAAGGACATAAATTAAGAAACAAACTAAAATGTTAAAATTCATTTAAAATGGAATAGATGACGATAAAAAGGAAAATAAAAGCCAAGTGTGGGAAAATTTACCAAGTTATCTTAAACATATGTCACATATATCTGTAACAAATAACTGAAAATACTTTTGCTTTGGACTAAACTAAACTGTTTTACCCGATGAAAGAAAAGAAGAGATGGATCTACACGATGAATCAATTCCATCACTAAAAGGAAGTAAAGTCTTCCGAAAAAGAAACGCACTTCTTGATTTAGGTCATGAAGTTGTCATCCAGACCAGCTGTAGGTTGACGAAAAATCTAGAAAAGTCATCACTAAAATCAGCAGGAAATCCACGGACCTCAGCATTAAACAGGGTCGCCAAGTGGTCAGATTTATCCTAACCATGAGAAGGATTTATCTCGTACAATGGGGGGCACCATGCAAATTAGCTGGACAAGACTAATGAATCAGATCCCCAGAAAGGATAATCTCCTTAAAGATTAAAAATTGGCTTTTAAGACTAATATTACTCAATCCTAGAGATTGACCTTAAAGATTGAGAATTACAAACTCATGGAATTCAATGATATCTAAACTCAAGCTTGAACGAGAAAATATTTTGATCAAAATTACAAACCGATTTGTTTTCTGAAAACCCTATTTTCAATGCGTTCATTACCATTGAACGTAAAATCCTAGGAATTCACCTGGAATTCATTAGGTCACCTGAACTAAATCGGGTGTCAACCGTAAGAACAGTGGTTGCATAGTGGTCAAAGACAGGACCTTGTGCCAGACTGAAAAATTATAAGGGTGAGCTTTACTATTGCTCCTACCAAGGATAGTAATTGCGTCCGACACGTTATAGACCATAATCAAAAGCATGTCACGGGACATTGCCTTAACAGTTGCTTGTTCAACGCTTTCCTTTACAACCGGACGGTAGTTTACCGAAAGGTAATATACGGGACAAGTAAACTGGATGTGTTGCTTTCCAAATACAAGGTTAGCAAGTGGGTGACACAAAACCGCAAGTTTTGAGCTAAAATTTTCAAATCTGAAACCCACCAAACCCACAAAAATATTTTGCAAACACCGGTAAAGGGTTATTCCGGAAAACTTAGCTAGGGTAAAAACTAGATTTCAAAAGATCAAATGTTTTCATAAAGATCCAATTTCCTTAATGGATCTAAATTTTTATAGTCATGTGGGACTGTAAACCATATCGTTACTACCATTGTTTATACCGCCGTATAGAAATCACTGATGTACAAAGTGTGAAGAATAAAGAAGTATTCTAGTATTTCAAGACAATATTGCTTGAGGACAAGCAACGCTCAAGTGTGGGAATATTTGATAATGCTAAAAACGAACATATATTTCATAGCATTATTCCTCAAGAAAGACAAGCTTTTAGTTGCAATTGTTCTATTTACAAGTGATATTCGTTTAAATAATAAAAGGTGAAGACAAAAGACAGATTCGACGAATTGAAGACGCAAACGACCAAAAAGCTCAAAAGTACAAAAGACAATCAAAAAGGTTCCAATTATTGATAAGAAACGTCTCGAAATTACAAGAGTACAAGATTCAAAACGCAAAGTACAAAATATAAAATTGTGCGCAAGGACGTTCGAAAATCCGGAACCGGGACCAGAGTCAACTCTTAACGCTCGACGCAATGGACTAAAAATTACAAGTTAACTATGTATATAAATATAATATAATATATAATTAATTATATTAATTATATATATATTATATATATAATAAAAATCGTCGGCAGAGAAAGACTCCAAGATGTGAGCTGGAATTTCAAACTCCGCGACTCGCGGAGTTCGAAGGCAAAATTCACCGCGAGTCGCGGAGCCCCAAAAATCGAAATTCCCTATAAAGCCAACCGAATTCTGATCACAATTCATATCTTTTTCTTCTCTTATCATACGTAAAATTTATATATATATATATATATAATTTATATTTTAATTTTAATTTTAATTCTAATAATAAGGGTATGTTAGCGAATGTTGTAAGGGTGTAAGTCGAAATTCTGTCCGTGTAACGCTACGCTATTTTTAATCATTGTAAGTTATGTTCAACCTTTTTACATTAATGTCTCGTAGCTAAGTTATTATTATGCTTATTTAAAACGAAGTAATCATGATGTTGGGCGAATTACTAAAATTGGGTAATTGGGCTTTGTACCATAATTGGGGTTTGGATAAAAGAACGACACTTGTGGAAATTAGACTATGGGCTATTAATGGGCTTTATATTTGTTTAACTAAATGAAAGTTTGTTAATGTTAATATAAAGATTTACAATTGGGCGTCCCTATAAATTACCATATACACTCGATCGGACACGATGGGTGGGGTATTTATATGTACGAATAATCGTTCATTTAACCGGACACGGGAATGGATTAATAGCCACTAGAATAATTAAAACAGGGGTGAAATTACATTCAAGGGTAATTGGTGTAATTGTTAACAAAGTAGTAAAACCTTGGTTTACACGCAGTCGATAACCTGGTGTATTCATTAAACAAAGTATTAAAACCTTGTTACAATTCGAATCCCCAATTAGTTGGAATATTTAACTTCGGGTATAATAATAATTTGACAAGGACACTTGCACTTTATATTTATGACTGATGGACTGTTATGGACAAAAACCAGACGGACATATTAAATAATCCAGGACAAAGGACAATTAACCCATGGGCATAAAACTAAAATCAACACGTCAAACATCATGATTACGGAAGTTTAAATAAGCATAATTCTTTTATTTCATATTTAATTTCCTTTATTTTATATTTAATTGCACTTCTAATTATCGCACTTTTTATTGTTATTATATTTAATTGCATTTTTATTTTATCGCACTTTTATAATTCGCAATTTCATTATCGTTATTTACTTTACGCTTTAATTTAAGTCTTGTATTTATTTTATATTTTACAATAGGTTTTAACTGCGACTAAAGTTTTAAAATCGACAAACCGGTCATTAAACGGTAAAAACCCCCCTTTATAATAATAATATTACTTATATATATGTTTGTATTTTTATAAAAGTAAACTAATATAGCGTTGAGCTTTGTTTAAAGATTTCCCTGTGGAACGAACCGGACTTACTAAAAACTACACTACTGTACGATTAGGTACATTGCCTATAAGTGTTGTAGCAAGGTTTAAGTATATCCATTCTATAAATAAATAAATATCTTGTGTAAAATTGTATCGTATTTAATAGTTGTTCCTAGTAAAATATAAACTATTTCGTATACACCTCGCATAACATCAATAATTTTAGTGTTTCGCATAATCTGTATATAAAGGTGGATCACAAGATTTCAGTTGTTTCATCTGAAACGTTTATCAGAATATTCTACGAAATTAAGCACCCTGGTAACTAAACTTAACATATATATAATTTGTATCCTTTGTATAATCATCTTAATAATACACGCAAACCAACGTGTACGCTTCTCAAATAGCATACGTCCGTTAAAAGGCTAGCGCTCTAGCTCGGATGGGGATATCAAGCCCTATGGATCTATATACTACTACTCGCGCCTACCAGTTCTTATAACTGGCAGTTACTAGTTACCAAAGCTAAGGGATTTTCGGTTTAAACTCAGTGTAGAATTTAGTATGTACTTGTATCCATTGCGTTTAAAATAAATTGCATGTATTCTCAGCCAAAAAAAAAATTGCAAAAGCAATTAAAAAGGGAGCAAATGAAACTCACCTTAGCAGCACATAAGGTCATTCATCAAAAAGTGACCGTAACTCAGAATGTAAGATTAACCGTAGATCTCAACCTAGAGAACATATGTTGGTCAATACATGTCTAATAAACTAGGTTGGGTTATAGTGTATCACAATCCTAATGCTCGAGATCGACATACAAAAGTTATCAAAAGTCATTTCAAAAAGTCAATTTTGACAATTGTTCAACAAAACGAGACGTGCCTTATATAAGGATTCATTTACTTGGCTAGTAGTATTTTATCAATCTCATAAACAGGTTGTTTAAATATTAATTGCAGATTTAAAAGCAATTCCAATTAACGTCAATTATAATTCAGTTGACCATATCTTTTGATTCGTTCATCGAAATTACGCGATTTCTAAATGAAAAGTTATTGATTTTTCGCCAGATTTCTGAAAATATGTATATCATATACCTTTTACCAGTAATATATGTATTTAATTCTTGATTCATTATAAACTGTTTAACGACGAAATTTAGCATACAAGCATGTATAAATATATACTCGAGCACTAGACATGTATACACTATTAATATATAAAAGATAAGATATGAGTGCTCACGTATCAATATTGAGATTCAATATTGCAGGAAAGTACGTAGACGCAACAGAGATAATAAATACTAGGTTTGACTTGCGAACAATACCCATGAACATTACCTATAACCTCCATAGCTATAACCCATAATTTCCTTAGTTCTATCCCGTTTGAAGCTTGTTTTGAAAGTGACACGCTCATGACCTCGTCGTAATATTTTATGTATAATATTACTAAAAATATTAAGATTAATAATAATAATAATAACCTTAATAATATAATATAATAATAATAATAATAATAAATAAATAAATAAATACTTAGGAGTAATATGTGTAAAAAAACATGCGCAAGAAACCTGGTATTTATAGCCATAATTCCTGATTCTGATGCCCATGCGATAGCATGAGTTTTATGCCTATTTCTCATGCGATCGCATGGCTGTCAGATCCAGCTCACATATTTTTTGTTTTCTTGTTTGTCGACATAATTAAATATAATATATATAATATATATAATATATATAATTTAAATAATTAATTATATATTATATTAAATTCATGTGCATAGTTGACTTGTAATTTTCGTTCCGATGACTCGTACGTTGTCACTCGACTTATGTCCCAGTTCTGGTTTCTCGAACGCATTTTCGTACGCTTAGAAAACTCGCAATTTACGTTTTATGACTCGTACTTTTGTCAAAATATAGTCTTAAATTATCAATAAACTATATCATTCAAAGTGTATCTTAACTTTCGAGTGTTTTGGTCATTTACTTCTATAAATCATTGTCTCGCTATTTGTTAATATATATATATAATAACAAATCGTTTTATGACCAAGTTAATATATATTTTCAACATTCATAAACACGTTTTAAATATACGTCGTAAGTTATTCATACAATTAATATTCCAACTTATCATATATATTCAAATAAATATTTAAACCAATAAGTTTAATTTACGGTATCAAAAAAATTAATACATTGTTACGTTTTCAAGTTATAGTATATATATATATGTATCTATATACATATAATTGTTCGCGAATCGTCGAGAACAACCGAAAGGTATTTAAATATATGAAAATAGTTCAAAAATTTTGAGATTCAGTTTTACAGACTTTGTTTATCGTGTCAAAAATGTTACTCATACAAAGATTAAGTTTAAATTTGGTCAGAAATTTCCGGGTCATCACAGTTTCTACCCGTTAAAGAAATTTCGTCCCAAAATTTGAGTGAGGTCGTCATGACTAACAATAAAAATGTTTTCATGCCGTATATGTGTTGATAAATAGAGTTTTATTACCGTTGAATAATATGGATAAAACAATCAGATTATTCGAAGTGTATGAGAGAAGTTATCGTAAAAGAGTGAAATGGAGAATAGAGATTCGTCTTAACTCTTGACGTATTAACGATTGATTTCTGTAATTTAAGGAATAGAAAATCTTCATAATCTAAATAAGATTTGATTCTTTGAAATTTAAGGAAATTAAGATTTCTTTTGATTAAATGCGTAATTTGCCTCGATTGCTATGTTTGATATTTCGCTATAAATTGACCTCTTCCGTTTCATTATTTTCATCACTCTTACATCTTCTTCCTCATTTCCTATTTTCAAAAGATTGTAAAAATGCTTCATCCATTTCTGATTCTTGATATACTCCTAACTTTCATATCTGTCATTCTTCTATTTCATCTACCACCGGAGGAAGTTATTTTTTTCTACCATTACCTTGGGGTTATAGTGTTTTTCATTCTCCCGTATCTTTATATTGCTATACGCATTGATATACACTGTTTGTAATTTCTGGGTGGTTGTTGGGTTTTATATCTTCCCTTATATTTCGATGTCTCTGCTTCTGTCTTTCCATAATCATTGACATCCACAGTTAATACTCTCTCCAATTTACTGTGATTTATATATACTCCCATTGATATTTTGAAGCTTCATGCTTTTGTTTTATCTTCCCGACTTTAAATCAAGCGAATAATGGTCCAGAATTCGTAGGTATGAATTTCAGAATGAACTTAATTAATGTTCTAAAAAAAACGGTAATAACACAATCTGACTTGTCAAATTACCAGAATACCTCGAAAAAGACCGAATCATTAAGAAAATATTTTCTTGATAGTTTAGAGGTTAAATAGAATGAAAGAGTTATGTAACATGGTTTATAATGAGGGTATGATCTGTGAACCTTTATCACGTTTCATTAGAAACTCAGCATGACTTACTGTAATATAATCACATTGATCAAGTGTCATTATATTATACTAACTCATGCTTCAGTTCCCAACACCACTTCAAAGATATTCATATTTTAAACTCGAAGGTTTCAGAATTTAGAAACTAAAATAGTTTCTTTTATGATGTTACACAGATATCGCAAGGAGAAAATTGATTTCCGATGAGAATGATTATGGAATTATCTCCAGAAATATGGAGGATATTTATAATGAAAGATACGATGATATCTTAGAATTTCTAATATCAGAGGATGATGAAGAATATTGTCCGCAAGGGTTTAGATTCGGAAGCAAGGTATTCGTTAATGACTTCAGCAGATACTAAATAATTTGGATTATTTGAAGGTAGGTTTAGTCTTTGTGATTTATCCACAGCCTCCTTCATACTTTGCTCAATCCGTTTTCCAGTTCCAAACCTTCTCTTTTTCTGAGCTTTACCAACACACTATTCTTTATCATCAAACTTTTGGTTGTTAAGGTCGTTTACAGTTTTTGCTGCTTCATCAGCATTCAAAGTTATCATAACCGAATCGTTGGTTATCAATCCGAGGTGTTTTCAAAAGTTTGAAGGGTTTGTATGAAGATTGTAATTGTCAAGATACATATGATGTTCTAGAATTTTGAACGATACAAATTTTTTTTTTCTTTTTTTTTCTGGGTTTATGAATAGAAGTGATGTTCTAGCACAGTTTTGAAGTCAAAGTATAGCATTTGAAAGATGTAAGAATCTAAGAGTGATGTTTTCTGTTAAATCTTGGCTTGGATTCTGATTTTTCAAAATCAGAATATGTAATTGAATTTGTATGGAAACGATTGTATATCGCTGTGAGCATAGTTAATAATTTTTGAATCAAAGTTGAAGAATGTACAGTATAACATATTAATTGTGAACTTATATATTTCCCGAGTATTACCTACCCGTTATAGATTTCACAATTAATACTTTGTACAAAAGAATTTTTTTATTACCGTCTTTATGAAAATATATGTATGTATATTTTCTTCAGATGTAATACAAATTTGATGAGTTAATATCATATTAAGCTCATTTGATTTTTGAATTGAATAAATAATCTCTAAAACATTAAGGATTACATAATCTTCGCGGAGTATTTCACTAATGAAATCAATACTTCATTATTTATTCTTATTCCTTGGTGAAGGATGTTGATACTCGTGGAATTCTTATGAACTTCATAAGATATAAATGATGTTTTCTAGAAAGTTTCGAGTACATCGAAGATAAAAGTGTAAAATCAAACATGTAATTGATTAATACACTAAGTTCATTATGAAATGGAATTCATTGAGTTGAAACAGATATTTGTAGTTAACGATGGTTAAGTTGTTAACGAAGGATGTACATCATAGCATATTAGTAATATGAATTAACCGAGTAGTATCTACCCCTTAAAATTCACACGTAATAGCTTAGTACGAAAAGATTCATGATGGTTTTAAAATTTATATATATAAGATATACATATAAATTCTTTAGATGAATTGAGTTATTACTTCATAACTCATTGATACAATATACTCGTTGTTGACTCGTAATGATGTCCACGGTGCTTTCTTGAACTGACGGAGCTTGTGATGTTAGAGGTGCTGCTGATTCTGACGATGTTGCCAGCACTGACTGTGCTGGTGAGGCTAAGGGTACTGTTGATGCTGTTGGTAAAACAAGTCTAACTTGTACCTTACACCATTCGAATAAGGGTTTCTACTCTATCTGATTTAGGGTTCAGGCTAGAATAGATAATCTCTAAACTTTAGAAATTACATAATCACCGTAGAATGTTTCTCCGATGAAGTTATGAATCCATACTTCATCGTTTGTCGTTGCTGGTACTTCTTGGTACCTATGGTGCGTATGATGTTGATAACCGAGGTACAAATTGTGATGTTCAGGCGTGTGATGCGGATGTGGTTGTTGGTGGTGGTAATGATCCTGTTGGTGTGGATGATGGTGGTACCGGTTATGCTGCGGGTGCTGCTGCTGGTGTTCGTAACCCTTGCACCATATTCTCCAAAGCCACTACCCGAGCACGAAGCTCGTTGACTTCTTCTATTATACCGGGATGATCGGTGGTTCGAACAATCGGATAAATAAGATTTATAATATGGGATAGTATATAATCATGATGAGATACTCTGGAAATGAGAGAGAAAATAGTATTACGAATAGGTTCGCCGGTAAGTGCTTCAGGTTCTTTGCCAAGAGGTGAATGTGGTGGATGGAATGGATCACCTTCTTCTTGTCTCCAATGATTAAGTAGGCTACGAACCCATCCCCAATTCATCCAGAATAGGTGATGGCTGATTGGTTGATCCATTCCGGTTACACTTTCTTCAGAGTTCAGGTGAATATCCATATCGGAATAGCTGTCGGAATTTAAGAAATTTGAACTAGATACGGGATCCATCTTGTATAATTAGAGAGATAATTTTTGATATGAAATAGATTATAGAATTTGATTGGTACTCTTCAATACATAATTTACATATGTATATATAATACCAAAATCCCGTAAATTACGGAGAAATTTTCGGAAGATGGCAGTCAAAGTTTACTGTAATAGATATGCCAAGATATGAATTTTTTCTATACACTATCTATGCAATCAATGCAATAAGACGCGTTTATACTTAAGATGATAGACAGGTAATTTCTGACAAGAAATGATAAGCAAAACTTTTGACATGCAGACACAGTCGAAGTCCAGACTTACTAATGCATCCTAACAACTATCAGTTAGACACACTTATGCAAGAACTGGTTCACTAGGACCAACGCTCTGATACCAACTGTGACGATCGCTCCAAATCCATATGGACGAACACGTCATTCATCGATTTCATTACGAGGTATTTGACCTCTATATGATATGTTTTGTAAATATTGCATTCTTTTGAAAAGGCACACCATAAATGAATATTTAAATCAAAGGTTTTTGACATCTGATGATTTCTACATATTGACAATCACCATAAATAATAGTTTACAATAGTAATTCCGTTGACAATGCAGTCAAAATAAGATACATGGTGATGATTTGGTGAATGCAACGTTTCCTTGATAAATATTGTGACGCCCCGTACTAAATCATCATGTATGGACCATCAACAACAGGATCATTACAAGGTTAAGTACTATATGCGTTTTCAAAACAGAGTTTACATTCATAAATAAAAGTGACGTCATAACATACGTCAATTGTTTTACAAATCAAAAGTATGCTTCGCTAAGTAGAAGCATTAAATAAGTGTACGTGACCATAATGGTCGTTACATAACATAAATTCATAAGTAAAAAGTTTGAATGCAACATAAGTAGTCATGCGATAACAACTCTAGGCAGCGGGTTCTACAGCACGACTAGTAAGATAGCGGAAGCGACTTCAAGCACCTGAGAAAATACATGCTTAAAAAGGTCAACACAAAGGTTGGTGAGCTATAGTTTAAGTATAACAGTAATGTAAGTAGGCCACGAGATTTCAGTGCTACAACGAGCGTTTCAAAAGTATGTAAAAGTATATGCTTAACCGTGGGCACCCGGTAACTAACTTAACGTTTAATGTACCCCCTTTAAGTGCACTTGGCAAGTGCGTATAACCTCGAAGTATTAAACACTCGTTAAATGCTAGCGCTACTAGCCCGAGTGGGGATGTCAAACCCTATGGATCCATATCTAAGATTCGCGTTCACGGTTCAAAAACCAATGATTAAACGTTACCGAGCTAAAGGGAATGTTTCTGCCGTTATATAACCCACACATATATAAAGTTTAAGTACTCGTGCCTAGTATGTAAAACATAAAATCCGCATGCATTCTCAGTTCCCAAAATAAGTTAAAGTAAAAAGGGAATGCTATAACTCACAATGATTAGTGGTAGTAGTCGGAAAGTGGTGTGCAAGTAACGGTCCAAACGTCCTCAACCTAAGTCAAATAGCACTAAGTCAATAAGTTGTCTCAAAAGGTTTACAAGTACGTAATTAAGGTCATAAGGGTCATAAGGGTCATCATCAATCATCATTAAACAAAAGGTAACAAGTAAGACTCGTTTATGAAAGTCGTTTAAAACAAAGGCTGAATTCAGTCAGTCACCACAGCCTCTACCCTTACTGAATTAAGGTGAGACCAGTGGTCATGGCTCCGTCTATGAGTCCCTTAAGTGTGGTAAAATTTACAGAAGCAAACTCGTCTTGGTTTGACCGTGGCGACGGTCTAAGTGCGAGTAGGTCAGAAATTTCTGCACAACGTTAAAGGACATGGTAACGATCGGAGGGCCATAAATCCTAAACCGTAACTCGGATTAAGACGAGTCCTATATGAAAAGTTATCTACTCGAAAAGTTCTATCTAAAAATCAAGGTTAGAACAGCCCAGGTCTACTGGTCTGTTCCAGAAGCATCAGGTCAGTAGGTTTTGGATAGAACAGTGGGTTTTGGAGAGTTCCGGTTGTCTCGGTGCTTGATGTTCATCACGGTTCTCATCCTTGATGCGTATAGCTTCAAGTGTACAACTCGTTGATGTGTTAACATCATTTTGACCAAGGTTTGTCCATCATAACTCAAGTGCAAGTGTTGTAAGTGTTTGATGAACCAAGGTTACATGTAAGTTTATGAACAAGTTCATGAACACTAAGAAAGATCACAACCAAGTGTTGGATCCATGATACTTGCACCAAAGTGTAAGCTCTTGTTGGTTTCATGTCCTTGTTCAAATGTGTAGTAAGCAACTAACAATAAGAAATAAAGAAAATGAATGATAAGCCTAAACCAACCATGAAGGTGGTATTCTAGTAACATACAACAAACAAGAACACAAGTAACAATTATAAAGATTATAAACTTTAAATCTTTTGAAACAAAATAAAGTAGAAAACTAACTAAATAAGAAAATGGTTCATAGTTGCTCATACTTTTAAAGATTCAACCCAAGTTGATCTTTAAGTGAAGTAACTTTAAAGTTACTTCAAGAACTACAAGTAATGAGTTTATACAACTACGAACTTTAATCTTTTGAAACAAAATATGTAGAACATAACTAGATAGATTATGTTCTTGGATGTTCTTGATAAATACAAGATATAAATGAAGAATCAAACTAAAGAGTTGATTCTTGAAACATGTAAAGAAAGACAAGTAAGTAAGTAAGTAAACAACTTAGTAATCTACAAGTAATTAAACTACAACAAGATTAAGTAACAAACAACAAAAGATGATGATGATTTGCATGTATGTAAAAGGTTTTAAGAAGAAAAGAAGAAGAGAAAAAAAAGTCTTCAAGATTACTTACAAGAACAAAGAACTTTGAGAGAGAAAAAGAGAAAGATAATTGTAAGTAAAGTGTGTGTGTTTTGAGAGAAGACTTCAAGTGAGTATGTAGTGTAAAAAGAAAATCAAATCACCACTATATGGCTCAAAGGGTTCGGCATTCAGCAGAAAAAAACAAGGGGATGGGTTGGTTCATTGGTTACTAGCTTGTAAAGATGACAAAAGTTGGATATTAAGGTGTAGTGCATGGGGATGATGTGTTAACAAGATTCTAAATGGATGTAACTAACTAGTTACACTTAAGTTTGATACTTGCAAGTCTTAATGGGCTAATTAAGTCCAACTAATAAGTAGGGTGGGCTCTCATAAGTCCATGTACATGTATAAAGCCCAAGTTGTATGCAAGTAACAAGTAAGTCCACTAAATGCCCAAGTAATTAACTAATAGTCTTAGTTAATTAAAATGATTAATAAAATTAATCATGAATGTAAATAATATCTTAAAATATTATTCGTGCAAGTTCCGGGTGTCACAAAGACGTTTCGGGCATTTAAAGTTCAAGTACGGGCAATTAAAGCAACATGTAAATGTAATAACATACATTCGATTAATCACACGTATTAATAATAATAATTATTAATAAATAACGTTGGAAAAACCAGGATCGTTACATTACCCACCTGTTAAAGAAAATTTCATCCCGAAATTTAAGCTGAAGTAGATGGAGGAGTCGGGAAAAGATGAGGATATTTCCGCATCATTTGATCCTCTCGTTCCCAAGTAAACTCAGGTCCTCGTTTGGCATTCCATCGTACTCGTACAATCGGAATCTTGTTGCGTTTCAAAGTTTTGATCTCACGATCCATAATCTCAACAGGTTCCTCCACAAAGTGGAGTTTGTCATCAATAGTAAGTTCTTCCAATGGTATGATGAGTTCGGGTGCAGCAAGACACTTCTTCAAGTTTGACACATGGAAGGTAGGATGAACTGAGCTCAATTGTGCTGGTAGATCCAAACGGTAAGCAACTGGTCCAACACGTTCCAAGATTTCGAAAGGACCAATGTATCGTGGGTTCAACTTTCCACGTTTTCCAAAACGGATCACACCTTTCCAAGGTGCAACCTTCAACATTACACGATCGCCAACATTAAATTCAAAGTCTTTCCGTTTAAGATCGGCATAGCTCTTTTGGCGATCACGGGCAGTCTTAAGTCTAGCTTGGATTTGAGCAATCTTCTCCGTGGTTTCGTGAACTACCTCGGGTCCGGTGATTTGCTTTTCGCCTACTTCGGCCCAACAAATAGGAGATCGGCACTTACGACCATACAATGCTTCAAAAGGTGCAGCATTAATGCTTGAGTGATAACTGTTATTGTACGAGAATTCGGCGAGTGGCAAATGCCTTTCCCAGGCCTTTCCAAAATCAATGACACATGCACGCTGCATGTCCTCCAAGGTCTGAATCGTTCGTTCACTTTGCCCGTCAGTCTGAGGATGATAAGCAGTACTCATGTCAAGACGAGTTCCCATGGCTTCTTGCAAAGAAAGCCAAAATCTGGAAGCAAAACGGGGATCGCGATCGGAGATAATTGATAAAGGTACACCATGACGAGATACAACCTCTTTGATGTACAGCTGAGCAAGTCTTTCCATTGTATCAGTTTCCTTCATCGCTAGGAAGTGTGCAGATTTGGTGAGGCGGTCAACAATAACCCAAATAGTATCGCATCCGCCCACCGTCTTCGGCAGCTTAGTAATGAAATCCATTGTGATCCTTTCCCACTTCCATTGTGGGATTTCCGGCTGTTGAAGTAACCCAGAAGGTCTCTGATGTTCGGCTTTAACCTTCGAGCAAGTCAAACACTTACCAACATAAGTCGCAACGTCCTTCTTAAGATTCGGCCACCAATACTGTTCTTTAAGGTCGTGGTACATCTTACCTGCACCGGGGTGAATCGAATATCTCGATTTGTGTGCTTCATCAAGTATCAGGCTTCGTAGATCTCCATAGTAAGGTACCCAAATTCTTCCGGCATAACATCGGAGTCCAGACTCTCTAACCTCGAATCGAGAGACAAGTATGTTCAAATGCTCGTGAGATATGTTCTCCTCCTTGAGAGCCTCAACTTGGGCTACTCTGATCTGGTTGTTGAGGTTCGAATGGATGGTGATGTTCAGAGCCCTAACACGGAGGGGTGCCGTCCTCTCCTTTCGGCTTAAAGCGTCAGCTACAACATTGGCCTTGCCAGGGTGATAACGGAGTTCACAATCGTAGTCGTTGAGCGTCTCGATCCATCGACGCTGTCTCATATTCAATTGCTTCTGATCGAAGATGTGCTGGAGACTCTTGTGATCGGTGAAGATAGTGCTCTTAGTTCCATACAAATAATGTCTCCACAATTTGAGTGCAAAGACAACGGCTCCAAGTTCAAGATCATGTGTAGTGTAGTTCCGCTCGTGAATCTTCAATTGGCGGGAGGCATAGGCAATAACCTTTGATCGTTGCATTAGTACACAACCAAAACCACTCTTCGATGCTTCGCAATAAACAACAAAGTCGTCACTGCCTTCAGGAAGTGATAGGATGGGTGCGGAGGTTAACTTCTTCTTCAAAGTTTGGAATGCTGATTCGTGTGTGGGTTCCCAAATGAACTTCTTGCCCTTGTGAGTCAGTGCGGTCAAAGGACGCGCAATCAGAGAAAATCCTTCGCTAAACCTTCGATAATAACCGGCGAGACCTAGAAATTGGCGAATATGCGTTGGAGTAGTGGGGGTCTCCCACTTGCTGATGGCTTCAATCTTGGCGGGATCAACTTTGATACCCTGGTCGCTCACAACATGACCCAAAAACTGTACTTCCTTCAACCAAAATTCGCACTTGGAGAATTTGGCGTAGAGTTGCTCTTGTCTTAAGAGTTCAAGCACTAGCCGAAGGTGTTGCTCATGTTCTTCTTCGCTCTTAGAGTAGATGAGGATATCATCTATGAAGACGATAACAAACTTATCCAAGTAAGGCTTGCAGACACGATTCATGAGATCCATGAACACGGCAGGTGCATTTGTCAAACCGAATGGCATCACGAGGAACTCATAATGACCATAACGGGTCCTGAATGCAGTTTTCATCACGTCACTTTCCTTCACCCTCAGCTGGTGATATCCGGATCGCAAATCGATCTTTGAATAAACGCTCGATCCTTGTAGTTGATCAAAAAGATCATCGATTCGAGGAAGAGGATATCGATTCTTGATAGTCAATTTGTTGAGTTCACGGTAGTCGATACACATACGGAAGGATCCATCCTTCTTCTTTACAAACAACACAGGTGCGCCCCAAGGCGAGAAGCTTGGTTGGATAAACCCTCGATCTAATAGCTCTTGTAGTTGACTCTGTAATTCTTGCATCTCGGAAGGTGCGAGTCTATAAGGTGCGCGAGCTACAGGTGCAGCTCCTGGCACTAAGTCAATCTGAAACTCTACTGCTCTCTGCGGTGGTAATCCAGGCAATTCCTCTGGGAAGACATCAGAAAATTCGTTCACAATTCGAACGTCGTTCACGTTCTTCACCTCAGTTTCTACCGCTTTCACATGTGCTAGGACAGCAAAGCGTCCCTTCTTCATAATCTTTTGTGCTTTCACGCAACTAATGAGGTTCAACTTCGAGGTACATCTCTCTCCATAGATAACCAGTGGTTCGCCATCTCCTTGTGGTATGCGAAGTGCTTTATCTCCACAGATAACATCGGCCTTTATCTTGCTCAACCAATCCATACCGACGATCACGTCAAAACTTCCCAGTTTGATAGGTATCAAATCAATTTCGAAATCTGCACCAGCTATGTTGATAATAGCTCCACGACTAATATGGTCAACCTTTTCAAGTTTTCCATTGGCGACCTCGACAAGCATACTTTCCTTCAAAGGAACTAACGACCAATCTAACTTATCACAAAAATGTCTACACACATAGCTCCTATCGGCACCAGTATCGAATAGGACAGAAGCTAAAAGATTGTTGATTTTGAATATACCTGTCACCAAGTCGGGGTTGTCGCGAGCGTCCCTTGCATTAACATTGAAGGCTCTAGCACGTGGTGGTCCGCCATCCTTACGCTTGTTAGGACACTCATTTCTGAAATGGCCCGTCTTTCCACATTCATAACACTTCTTAGGCCCATTGTTGTTGTGGTTTGGCTTCACATTCAAAGTGGTAACCTTGCAATCCTTGCCAACATGTCCAGATCGTTGGCACTTCTCACAGATAACATTGCAATACCCAGTGTGGTGCTTGTAGCACCTATTGCATCGTGGTAAGGTTCCTTTGTAGTTCGGATTGGTGCGGTTGTTGTTGTTGGGGTTGGTGTTGTTGTTGTGCATGTTGTTGTTTTGCCTGAACCCTTCATGTCGTTTTGCCGGGTTTTGATCATAGTTCCTACCCCTGTTGTTGTTGTGGTTGTTGTCCCATTTCCTCTTTTCACCACTAACAGTTTCAAACTTAGCCTTCTCCGGCTCGTCCAGGATGATTTGATTCAAGAGAGTATGCGCCATGCGCATTGCTTCGGGAACACTTGGTGGTTTGGATGAGGTAACATTACCCTTGATGGACTTAGGAAGTCCCGAGAAGTATTTCTCCAAACGCTTAAATTCGGGGGTGACCATGGTTGGACACATAAGAGCCAATTCCAAAAACCTACGGTTGTAGCTGTTAAGGTCGTTCCCTACGGTTTTCAATTGCATAAATTCGATTTCCATCTTTTGAATCTCGGTTCTCGGACAGTATTCCTCGATCATAGCACATTTAAATTCTTCCCAAGGCGTAGCATACGCCTCATCAATTCCTTTCGCTTGGGCCATGGTATTCCACCATGTGAGCGCGCCATCAGACAGCGTGCAAGATGCAAATTTCGTTTTGTTAGCCTCAGAACAATTGCTAACCCTGAATACCGATTCCAACTTTTCGAACCATCTGGTGAGACCGACGGGTCCCTCAGTGCCACTGAAGTAGTGTGGCTTGCAGTTTTGAAATTCCTTGTAAGTACACCCATCTCGGACGACAGGTGGATTGACAGGCGGTGGTGGTGGAACTTGGGGTTGTCTTTCAGCTAGTGCAGCAGCGACTCGCTCGTTAATCATTTCCTCAATTTGTGTCGCGGTGGGGATAGATCTCCCGTTGGCCATGATGTTCTATACAAGCATTTTGACTCAAGTCAAAATCCATTATGCAAATAATAATAATATAGTATATAACAACCAACATGAAAACAGCACAACACATGTTGATTAAGTAATGCAAGCATATATAAGTACCACAAAACCATGATATGATAACGTAAATAGAACACTTGCGCAAGGAGTAAGCAACACAAATTTCATTCATTAATGATAATAAGTTCATACATTACAATAAGTTCGTACATTACATAAGTGAAATATGAAATTACAAAAAGAGATTACAATACAGAATCTAGTACAAAGTCCTACGGCGATGGTGGGTACAAGATGTCCAAAACATGAGCCAACTGATCCTCGAGCTCAGTAACTCGAGTCTGGAGAATCTCAATCTCCCGCCTCATTTCCTCATTAGAGGAAGATGGTGGGGCAGGTGGTGCTGGCGGTGCAGGTGGAGCCGGTGGTGCTGAAGTGGATGGTCCGGCTCTGGGTGGAGACGGTAATATCAGTGGGTCGGCGGGGTACGGCACCAGCCGTTTACGAGCAGTGATCCTACGACGCCGACCATAAGCGTCAGTGACAGTACGACCAGGAATTATGCCAGCGAAGCGATACCGCTTCTTCGGCGGGGTAGAAGGTGCCTGAATCGGTCGGTCAGCGGGATCCTCCTCATCACTGGAGTCGTCAGATGAGGTGTCGTCTGAAGAAGCATCGGTGGAAGAACCGTCGTCTGAATCATGCGGTGGTGGCGCGGGTGGCTCAACGTATCCGAAAGCGGCCAACATCTGTCGGTGTCGGCCTGGCGTAATCACGGCTAAGCGGCCATCGGCAGTGCGTCGGCAAGGTGTGCGCCAGTGATTACGGAAGGGTCCTTCCCCGAACTCCGCGGGGATCTCCATGCCACCAATGCGAGCCAGTTGCCTCAGGGGTCTGGAAGAAGACGCCGGGATAGGCACACAAGAGCTAGCTCCAGAACTAGAGGCGCCGGGGTCGCCAGTGGGTGTCGGGGCCGGAATGTCGGCAGCAGCAGCAGCAGCAACAGGTGCAGCAGTGGGTGAAACAATGGGGCCTGAGCCGCTCGGGATGTCAGTAGGTGGAACGTCCGACATCTGAACAAGGAAAAATAAATTTTCCATGTCAGTATGTCATAAAGCAAGCAAATAATAGGCCAACAGTTTAATTCATGTATAACAATAAGTAGCATGGCAATATCAGTAATCGTACGAAACTAGCATGCAATCGAAAGCAAGTAATAGCATGCAGTAGTGAAATCACGTAGTAGCATACGGCATATAGCGGTAACAGTAAGCAGCAGCATGCAGTAAGTTCGGCGGAAACAAGTAAACTAACAAGTTGTAGATTAGCCCTATTAGTGAATCCTACTCGGGTCGGTCTTAGACTCACTAATGCATCCTAATTCCCTACAACCAATGCTCTGATACCAAATGTGACGCCCCGTACTAAATCATCATGTACGGACCATCAACAACAGGATCATTACAAGGTTAAGTACTATATGCGTTTTCAAAACAGAGTTTACATTCATAAATAAAAGTGACGTCATAACATACGTCAATTGTTTTACAAATCAAAAGTATGCTTCGCTAAGTAGAAGCATTAAATAAGTGTACGTGACCATAATGGTCGTTACATAACATAAATTCATAAGTAAAAAGTTTGAATGCAACATAAGTAGTCATGCGATAACAACTCTAGGCAGCGGGTTCTACAGCACGACTAGTAAGATAGCGGAAGCGACTTCAAGCACCTGAGAAAATACATGCTTAAAAAGGTCAACACAAAGGTTGGTGAGCTATAGTTTAAGTATAACAGTAATGTAAGTAGGCCACGAGATTTCAGTGCTACAACGAGCGTTTCAAAAGTATGTAAAAGTATATGCTTAACCGTGGGCACCCGGTAACTAACTTAACGTTTAATGTACCCCCTTTAAGTGCACTTGGCAAGTGCGTATAACCTCGAAGTATTAAACACTCGTTAAATGCTAGCGCTACTAGCCCGAGTGGGGATGTCAAACCCTATGGATCCATATCTAAGATTCGCGTTCACGGTTCAAAAACCAATGATTAAACGTTACCGAGCTAAAGGGAATGTTTCTGCCGTTATATAACCCACACATATATAAAGTTTAAGTACTCGTGCCTAGTATGTAAAACATAAAATCCGCATGCATTCTCAGTTCCCAAAATAAGTTAAAGTAAAAAGGGAATGCTATAACTCACAATGATTAGTGGTAGTAGTCGGAAAGTGGTGTGCAAGTAACGGTCCAAACGTCCTCAACCTAAGTCAAATAGCACTAAGTCAATAAGTTGTCTCAAAAGGTTTACAAGTACGTAATTAAGGTCATAAGGGTCATAAGGGTCATCATCAATCATCATTAAACAAAAGGTAACAAGTAAGACTCGTTTATGAAAGTCGTTTAAAACAAAGGCTGACTTCAGTCAGTCACCACAGCCTCTACCCTTACTGAATTAAGGTGAGACCAGTGGTCATGGCTCCGTCTATGAGTCCCTTAAGTGTGGTAAAATTTACAGAAGCAAACTCGTCTTGGTTTGACCGTGGCGACGGTCTAAGTGCGAGTAGGTCAGAAATTTCTGCACAACGTTAAAGGACATGGTAACGATCGGAGGGCCATAAATCCTAAACCGTAACTCGGATTAAGACGAGTCCTATATGAAAAGTTATCTACTCGAAAAGTTCTATCTAAAAATCAAGGTTAGAACAGCCCAGGTCTACTGGTCTGTTCCAGAAGCATCAGGTCAGTAGGTTTTGGACAGAACAGTGGGTTTTGGAGAGTTCCGGTTGTCTCGGTGCTTGATGTTCATCACGGTTCTCATCCTTGATGCGTATAGCTTCAAGTGTACAACTCGTTGATGTGTTAACATCATTTTGACCAAGGTTTGTCCATCATAACTCAAGTGCAAGTGTTGTAAGTGTTTGATGAACCAAGGTTACATGTAAGTTTATGAACAAGTTCGTGAACACTAAGAAAGATCACAACCAAGTGTTGGATCCATGATACTTGCACCAAAGTGTAAGCTCTTGTTGGTTTCATGTCCTTGTTCAAATGTGTAGTAAGCAACTAACAATAAGAAATAAAGAAAATGAATGATAAGCCTAAACCAACCATGAAGGTGGTATTCTAGTAACATACAACAAACAAGAACACAAGTAACAATTATAAAGATTATAAACTTTAAATCTTTTGAAACAAAATAAAGTAGAAAACTAACTAAATAAGAAAATGGTTCATAGTTGCTCATACTTTTAAAGATTCAACCCAAGTTGATCTTTAAGTGAAGTAACTTTAAAGTTACTTCAAGAACTACAAGTAATGAGTTTATACAACTATGAACTTTAATCTTTTGAAACAAAATATGTAGAACATAACTAGATAGATTATGTTCTTGGATGTTCTTGATAAATACAAGATATAAATGAAGAATCAAACTAAAGAGTTGATTCTTGAAACATGTAAAGAAAGACAAGTAAGTAAGTAAGTAAACAACTTAGTAATCTACAAGTAATTAAACTACAACAAGATTAAGTAACAAACAACAAAAGATGATGATGATTTGCATGTATGTAAAAGGTTTTAAGAAGAAAAGAAGAAGAGAAAAAAAAGTCTTCAAGATTACTTACAAGAACAAAGAACTTTGAGAGAGAAAAAGAGAAAGATAATTGTAAGTAAAGTGTGTGTGTTTTGAGAGAAGACTTCAAGTGAGTATGTAGTGTAAAAAGAAAATCAAATCACCACTATATGGCTCAAAGGGTTCGGCATTCAGCAGAAAAAAACAAGGGGATGGGTTGGTTCATTGGTTACTAGCTTGTAAAGATGACAAAAGTTGGATATTAAGGTGTAGTGCATGGGGATGATGTGTTAACAAGATTCTAAATGGATGTAACTAACTAGTTACACTTAAGTTTGATACTTGCAAGTCTTAATGGGCTAATTAAGTCCAACTAATAAGTAGGGTGGGCTCTCATAAGTCCATGTACATATATAAAGCCCAAGTTGTATGCAAGTAACAAGTAAGTCCACTAAATGCCCAAGTAATTAACTAATAGTCTTAGTTAATTAAAATGATTAATAAAATTAATCATGAATGTAAATAATATCTTAAAATATTATTCGTGCAAGTTCCGGGTGTCACAAAGACGTTTCGGGCATTTAAAGTTCAAGTACGGGCAATTAAAGCAACATGTAAATGTAATAACATACATTCGATTAATCACACGTATTAATAATAATAATTATTAATAAATAACGTTGGAAAAACCAGGGTCGTTACAAATATGCCATGTAAGACTCCATGCACATAGCTTGTCTAACATATAAGAAAACAGCGGAAGACTTCTAGGGAACCTGAGAATAAACATGCTAACAAGTGTCAACACAAAGGTTGGTGAGTTCATAGTTTTAGTGTTTCGCATAATCTGTATATAAAGGTGGATCACAAGATTTCAGTTGTTTCATCCAAAACGTTTATCAAAATATTCTACGAAATTGAGCACCTGGTAACTAAACTTAACGTATATATAATTTGTACCCTTTGTATAATCATCTTAATAATACACGCAAACCAACGTCTACGCTTCTCAAATAGCATACGTCCGTTAAAAGGCTAGCGCTCTAGCTCGGACGGGGATATCAAGCCCTATGGATCCATATACTACTACTCGCGCCCACCAGTTCTTATAACTGGCAGTTACTAGTTACCAAAGCTAAGGGATTTTCTGTTTAAACTCAGTGTAGAATTTAGTATGTACTTGTATCCATTGCGTTTAAAATAAATTGTATGTATTCTCAGCCCAAAAATATAGATTGCAAAAGCAATTAAAAAGGGAGCAAATGAAACTCACCTTAGCAGCACATAAGGTCATTCATCAAAAAGTGACCGTAACTCAGAATGCAAGATTAACCGTAGATCTCAACCTAGAGAACATATGTTGGTCAATACATGTCTAATAAACTAGGTTGGGTTATAGTGTATCACAATCCTAATGCTCGAGATCGACATACAAAAGTTATCAAAAGTCATTTCAAAAAGTCAATTTTGACAATTGTTCAACAAAACGAGACGTGCCTTATATAAGGATTCATTTACTTGGCTAGTAGTATTTTATCAATCTCATAAACAGGTTGTTTAAATATTAATTGCAGATTCAAAAGCAATTCCAATTAACGTCAATTATAATTCAGTTGACCATATCTTTTGATTCGTTCATCGAAATTACGCGATTTCTAAATGAAAAGTTATTGATTTTTCGCCAGCTTTCCGAAAACATGTATATCATATACCTTTTACCAGTAATATATGTATTTAATTCGTGATTCATTATAAACTGTTTAACGACGAAATTTAGCATACAAGCATGTATAAATATATACTCGAGCACTAGACATGTATACACTATTAATATATAAAAAATAAGATATGAGTGCTCACGTATCAATATTGAGATTCAATATTGCAGGAAAGTACGTAGATGCAACAGAGATGATAAATACTAGGTTTGACTTGCGAACAATACCCATGAACATTACCCATAACCTCCATAGCTATAACCCATAATTTTCTTAGTTCTATCCCGTTTGAAGCTTGTTTTGACAGTGACACGCTCATGACCTCGTCGTAATATTTTATGTATAATATTACTAAAAATATTAAGATTAATAATAATAATAATCTTAATAATATAATAATAATAATAATAATAATAATAATAATAATAATAATAATAATAATAATAAATAAATAAATACTTAGGAGTAATATGTGTAAAAAAACATGCGCAAGAAACCTGGTATTTATAGCCATAATTCCTGATTCTGATGCCCATGCGATCGCATGGGTTTTATGCCTATTTCTCATGTGATCGCATGGCCATCAGATCCAGCTCACACATTTTTTGTTTTCTTGTTTGTCGACATAATTAAATATAATATATATAATATATATAATTTAAATAATTAATTATATATTATATTAAATTCATGTGCATAGTTGACTTGTAATTTTTGTTCTGATGACTCGTACGTTGTCACTCGACTTATGTGACAACCCGGAAATTTCCAACCAAATTTAAACTTTAATCTTTATATAATTCCGACACGATAAGCAATATTTGTTAAGTTAAATTTCAAGAATTTTAAACTATGTTCATACATTCATTCAACCTCGACCAAGTTTCAACGATTCACGAACCATTAAACGAATATGATCATATATGTATATGTGTATATATATTATAACTTGAAACGTAAACAAAATATTAGATTAAATACTTTATATGATTGTATCTGTTTCAAAATGTTTATCAATGGAATTAGAAGATAAGATCAAATGATTGAATTATCAGATATATTAAATTATGATTACAAGTCTCTGTTGAAAGGCCCACGTTGATTTGAGAAATCTTTTCATTTTAACAATATTCGGAAAATGGTAAAGTGATTTATAAATATGAACAAATTGTCAATTATTGAGAACTAGACAAAGGATAGTGGAAGATTGAATCTCATAAAGACTCGATTGATCTATTTAGTTTCAAACGTACAAAAACGTTTTCAGTTTAAAAAGAACTTTATTATTAAAACGTATATAACTTTTATAAATATCTAGAACCACTTTTGACAACTCATTACTTAACTAGTATGATAAAGATAACGATATTTATATTTTATTTTATTAAATATATATAATGATTTAAATTAATATTATATATATTTATACGCGTATTATACGTACATAGTTTTATACTTTTACTATACTTAAACTTTACCTTTACTTTATTTTTACTTTACTTTAACTTTAATAATTCATACTTTAATAATTCATACTTTAATAATTCATACTTTAATAATTCACTTTAATAATTCATACTTTAATAATTCACTTTAATAATTCATACTTTAATAATTCACTTTAATAATTCATACTTTAATAATTCACTTTAATAATTCAAAAATCTATTATAAATAGAATTCAATAGGTTTCATTATTTCATAGAAATTTGAAAATAGTTTTCTCTAAACTCTCTCAATCGATTTACATATATATATTTACTCCGTATTATCTCAAGATATTATTAGTATACATAAAATATTACGACGGAGTGCTGTCCGAGTGATTTTGAAGTTGTTTTTTCGAGTGGGATAGGATTAAGGAAATTATGGGTTATAGCTATGGAGGTGATTGAGTATGGTTCATGGGTATGCTCGTGAGGTCAATATAGTGTTTATCATCTCCGTTGCGTTTACGTACCTTTCCTGCAATATTGAATCTCAATATTGATATGTGAGTACTCATAATTTAATTTTTACATACTAATAGTGTATCCCTGACTAGTGCTCGAGTATATAGGATTATGCACGCTTGTACTTTTGATATTGCCATTAGATAGGTTATGTTGATTCCTGAATTAGTTACATATACGATTGAGATAAGGTATAAGATATGCATGTCGTTGGAAAGCTAGCGAAAAATAGTTGAATTTTGGTTTAAGAATCACTTGAATCCAAGTAACGGTTAGAAAGTTATGAAATAAACAAATTGCATAATTAATTTCGTAATTAAAATTGCTGATGATAATTAGTGAACTAATTTTTTGGGTTATAAAAAGTGGTTATTTGGATTCTACTCGTCGAGTAGATGAATTTTCATATAAAGCACGTCTCGTTTCGTTGAACGGTTGTCAAGTTATGGACAAAAGAAGTTTTGCAAATTTTGATGAAATGTCGAAACGGGAACTGAAATTCTCGCTGATCTGCGTTGTTTCATATATAAAAAAAATACCACTGAATTCTTTGCTGTAAGTTCTAACAAAAGACTCTGGTCGTTTGTTAATTCGAGTCTCGATGATTTTTCTAAAAATCATCAAAGTTGACGGTTTGGTCACATTTTAAAATTCTAAAAAGAGCTTAAACTTTTTTATTTAAAAATGTCAGTTTTGTATCAGTTGTCATGTCGGCCTGATATGTGTTTACTCTTGTCAAAAATCATGTTATATCTTTGTGGTAACGAGAATTTGCAGGCTTTGACCGTTTGTCAATACGAGTTTTGAGGAATCTTCTAAAAATCTCCAAAGTAGGCTACTCGGTCACTTTTGTAAATTTATTAAAGCTGAAAAATTAACTTTGAAACGCCGAAAACGCGTTGGCAACTACGAGTTGTCTAGGTTTAGTTTACTTCTGTAATATTTATGCTTAATCTTTTTGGTAATGTGTAACTTTTATCTTTGGCCGTTTATCAATCGGAGTTCCGATAATTTTTCTAAAAATAGCTGAAGTTGCCCGTTTAGTCATGTTTGACCGAAAATCATTTTTGTATAAGTTATTATATATTTGTATGCGACCTCATTTTTACTTTGACCTTTGACTTTTGACTTTAACCTTTGACTTTTGACTTTGAACTTTGACTTTTCCTGTTAACTTTTCAGTTAACTTTTTGTGTTGATTTTCTCTAAAAAAAAAAAAAAAAAAAACCTAAAATACTATTTTATGATTATGAAACCATTTGTGTTACGTTGTTTCACACGTCACCTTTTAATAGAATCTTAATTGAGCATGAGTAATATAACATGTTACTATACTGTAGGGTCAGACTCGAGCTATAGGATAGGATTACACTATGACCTGACCTAAATTGCTATACAAATATTGACCAACATATAAATATATATAATTAATATAGGTTCGTGAATCCGAGGCCAACCTTGCACTTGTTCAATGACGTTATATGTATTTTTACTACGAAATACAGTATGGTGAGTTTCATTTGCCTTTTTACCCTTTATATTTTTGGGACTGAGAATACATGCGCTTTTATAAATGTTTGACGAAATAGACACAAGTAATTGAAACTACATTCTATGGTTGAATTATCGAAATCGAATATGCCCCTTTTTATTAAAGTCTGGTAATCTAAGAATTAGGGAACAGACACCCTAATTGACGCGAATCCTAAAGATAGATCTATTGGGCCTAACAAACCCCATCCAAAGTACCGGATGCTTTAGTACTTCGAAATTTATATCATGTCCGAAGGAGGATCCCGGAATGATAGGGGATATTCTTATATGCATATTGTTAATGTCGGTTACCAGGTGTTCACCATATGAATGATTATTTTTGTCTCTATGCATGGGACGTATATTTATGAGAACTGGAAATGAAATTCTTGTGGTCTATTAAAATGATGGAAATAAATGATTATGATAAACTAATGAACTCACCAACCTTTTGGTTGACACTTTAAAGCATGTTTATTCTCAGGTGTTAAAGAAATCTTCCGCTGTGCATTTGCTCATTTTAAAGATATTACTTGGAGTCTTTCATAGCATATTTCGAAGAACGTTGCATTCGAGTCATTGAGTTCATCAAAGATTATTATTAAATCAATTTATAGTTGGATAGTGGATATTATGAAATGGTATGCATGCCTGTCAATTTTCGATGTAAAGAAAGATTGTCTTTTAAAAACGAATGCAATGTTTGTAAAATGTATCATATAGAGGTCAAATACCTCGCAATGTAATCAACTATTGTGAATCGTTTATAATGTATATGAACGGGTCCTTTCAGTTGGTATCAGAGCGGTGGTCTTAGCGAACCAGGTCTGCATTAGTGTGTCTAACAGATAAGTCGATAGGATACATTAGTGAGTCTGGACTTCGACCGTGTCTGCACGTCAATAGTTTTGCTTATCATTTTGTGTCAAAAATTAGCTATTTATCATCCTCAGGAAATTACCTGCTTATCATTTTTAGTCTAAGACACGTCTTGCTGCATTGATTGCATTAATAGTGTATAGACAAAAATTCATATCTTAGCGTATCTGCTAAATCATATCTTATCGTATCTATTACTGTAAACGTTGCCTGATATATCCCGTAAATTCCTCCGTAATTTACGAAATCTTTTGTTCTATATATATGGATATTCTATGTAATTAGAATACCATCCAATAACCGAAAATCATTTCATATCGAAAAAAAAAATCCTTATTCAATCGTACGAAATGGAATTCATCATTAATTCAAGTTCCTCGGATTTCGAAATGGAATCCCACTCCAGCTCTGAAAGCAGTGTGACCGGAATAGATCAACCAATCAGTCATCACCTATTCTGGATGAATTGGGGATGGGTTCGTAGCCTCCTCAATCATTGGAGACCAGAAGAAGGTGATCCCTTCCATCCACCACATTTCCCTCTTGATGAAGAACCTGAAGCACTTACCGGCGAACCTGTTCGAAACACCATTTTCTCGCCCATTTCCAGAGTATCTCATCACGATTATATATTACATCAAATTTTAGATTTTATTTATCCGCTCGTCCGAACCGACAATCACCCCGGTGTAATAGAAGAAGTCAACGAGCTTCGCGCTCGGGTAGTGGCTTTGGAGAATATGGTGCAGAGATTACAAACACCAGCAGCAGCATCAGCAGCATAACCAGTAACACCATCATCAACGCCAATAGTACCATTACCACCCCAACCACAATCACGTCGTAAACCTCAACTTTACACTCTGTCCCACGAGCACCAATGTCATACGCCCTGTAGATACCAAGGAATACCAACAACAATAACCGACGAAGTATTAATTCATAACTTCATTGGAGAAACATTTCGCGCAGATTATGTAATCTCTAAAGTCTTAGAGATTATCTAATCTAGCCCTAACCATAAATCAGTTAAGCGAACCAAAATGATAGAAGGAAGAGTAGAAACCCTGACAAAAATGGTGTGTGATTAACAAGCTAAACTTGTTTTACCAACAGCATCAACAGTACCGTCAGCGTCACCAGCATCATCAGTACAGTCAACATCAGAATCAACAACACCTATAACATCACAAACTCCGTCAGCTCAAGAATCACTATGGACATCATTACGAATCAATAACCCGTATATTGTATCAACGAGTTATGAAGAATTAACTCATTCCCTTTGAAGAAATTATATGTATATTTTATATATTTTGAAATAAAAATAAATCTTTCCGTGCTAAGCTATTGTGTGTGAATCTTAACTTCTCGGTTAATTCATATTACAAATATGCAATAATGTACGTCCTTCGGCCGCAACTTAACCAGCGTTAACTACAATCTCTGTCGCAATTCAACAAATTCCAATTCATAATAAATCAAGTATATATTTGATTTTACACTTTCATCATCGAAATACCCGAAACTTTTCAGATAACATCATTCGTACTTTGCGAAATTCACAAGAATTCCACGAACCGAACATCATACATCAACAAATAACGAAGTATTGATTCATAATTTCAAAGTCATTAAAGAAATACTGTGTAAAAGTTATATACTTTTTAAAGCCTTTAGGGATTATTCAATTCTAGTTTCAACCGTAAATCAAATGAGTTTAATTTAACATTAACTCATTAAATCTATGTTACATCTGAAGAAAATATACATATATATATTTTCATAAAGACTGTAATAAAAATTCTTTTGTACAAAATATTAATTGTGAAATTTTTTTTAACGGGTAGGTAATACCCGAGAGATATATAAATTCACAATTAATATATTACATTCTTCGAATCTGATTCAGCAAATCATCCATTATACTCCCTACTTTCACAACAATATACATTCTTTTATAGAAATCAAAACAACCATACTCATTCAAAATTTAATTACATATTCTGATTTTGAAATCTCAAAATTCAACTTGAGATATGACCAAAATCATCACTCTTAGATCCTTACATCTTTCACAAGCTATATTTTGACTTCAAAACTGTGTTAGAACATCAAATGTATGTTAACGATTACAATCTATGTTCAAACCCTTCGAAAATTTCTGAAGACACTTCGAATGATGAGCAATCGAGATGATGATCCAACCACATGTTACCCACAGTTATGTACCCGAAAAACTCTTGAAACCAAAGTAAAAGTTTAAACAACGTATCCGCGTCAGATTCTTTAGCATTTATTAGCAAAAATAACTTTGCGACTCCTATTCAAAGTAGCCAGTTTTGTCACAGCTCCAGCAAGTCAACTTCGACTTTTCAGTCAGACTAACCTTATTATAACCTTGAGATATACACCATCGTTATCAGGGAACCTTTTACATTCCACCACATTATTAACAGATGTATCAATAACTTCATTACACTTTGACTTTAGCCTCTCCAAAAAGTCATTATAATTATTCATTAAAACCCCATCATTTACTCATTCGCATCTTGTAATGAGAATTTCCATACGAATCATTGGGAATTAACAATCAGTATTTTGAAATCTCGCAGCATGTGTACGCCAACAGTTATATGTGTATATATAACGTATATCTTCTGGACTTAATTTGAATGTGAAGATTCTGAAAAACACTTCGAACTACGAATTGGTTCTCCGAAAATGGAAAAATACTGATGAAGCAGCAAAAAAACTATAAACGACCTTAACAGTAAAAGTTTGATGATAATGAATAGGTGTGCTGGCAAAGCGCAGAAAAAGAGAAGTCTTGGAACTGGAAAACGGATTGAGCAAAGTAGGAAGGAGGCTGTGGACAAATTACAAAGACTGAACCTGACTTCAAAGGATCCAAATAATTCAGTATCTGCTGAAGTCATTAACGAATACCTTGCTCCTGACTCTAAACCCCTGCGGACAATATTCTTCATCATCCTCTGATATTAGAAATTCTAAAATATCATCATATCTTTCATTATAAATATCCTCCATATTTCTGAAGATATTTTCTTAATTTTTCTTATTTGAAATCATTTACCTCTTCGCGCTATCTGTATTACATCATAAAAGAAACTATTTTAGTTTCTAAATTCTGAAACATTTAAGTTTAAAATAGGAATATTTTGAAGTAGTGTTGGGAACTGAAGTATGAATTAGTATAATATAATGACACTTGATCAATGTGATTATATTACAGTAAGTCATGCTGAGTTTCTAAATGGAACGTGATGATTCACAGATCATAACATCATCATGTGCCATGTTATATGACTCTTGTATTCTATTTAACCTCTAAAATATCAAGAAAATATTTCTTGATGATTTGGCCTTTTCCAAGGTATTTTAGTAATTTGACAAGTCAAGATCGTGCCATCACAATTTCCTTCCTAGAACATTAACAATGTTCATTTCGAAATTCATATTTGTGAATTCTGGACCATTACAAGCGGTGCTTAATCGCAAGAAGAAGAAACGAAAGGACAAAACTCCGAAATAGAAATTGGGGTATAAATTGCAGCAAATAAAAGAGAGTATTAACTGTGAATGATAATGATTATAGAAGACAGAAGCAGAGACTTTGGAATATAAGGGAACATATAAAGCCCAACGACAAACCAGAAATTATAAACCATTTATATCGATGCATATAGCAATATAAAGACACGGGAGAACTAGGAACACTATAAACCCAAGAGCATAGTAGAAGTAAATAGATTCTTCCGGCGGTAGATGAAAAAAAAGTAGAATGACCGATATGAAAGTTAGAAGTATATCGAGAATCAGAACTGGATGGAGCATATTGATGAATACTTTAAAATATGAGTTGAGGGGGAAAGAATAGAAGGTGATGAAACATGACTAGGAACTTAGAAATCAACAAATTTAACTCACACAATTGCAGAATAAGTGAATCAAACCCTCTAGTGAATAGGTTAAGTTTTTTTTGATTAATTTAGTCAAACCACAACTAAATCAAGTGTGATTAGATCAACACCTAGAGCTATTATTCACCACCTGGGTGATTTGGACTGAGAGAGAATCGAAGGAGCTCACTAGATCTAAGTGTGTGTAACAAATGAGAGGCTTAACCTAAAATGAAGAACATAAGACTTTATATACCCCTGCTGTTGACACACCCATACGATTCATTCATCACACGTACGAGTTGGCTTCATCAACAGTACGGGTGATCACTCACTCGTATCTTATCATTTAGGTTGTAATTGTGACTTAGCTCAGCATCAACCATGCGTATAAGTCTGTCAGCCGTACTAGTGAGGCTTCACTCGTACGTCTGACTAAGTCTAACATAGTCAAACATCTAAATCTCGTTCCTGCAGTTCCTGTAACCACATACAAACACGGATAGGATAATAACGAGCAATCATGGTGGCCTGTAAACTGTTGTACCTTCAATGGACGTGGGTAGATGTCTAGGGACTTGCATAAAATGCATCAACAGATGGTGTGAGTTGTAAGGAAACGAAGGAGGTGAATTTATAAGAAAATCTCCGACAGAACAATTAAAATGGATGATCGCATTTAAAGCGGATCCTAATTCCCTTGATTACCGTAGAGTCAAATCTTATTAAGAAGATTTTCTTCAAATCCCTTAAAATCTGGGAATCAATCATATCTACGTCAAATGATAAGATGAATCTACACTTACTCCTTTCACTCTTCTATGTTAGCATCATTCGTACTCTTCATATAAATGGATTGTTTATCCAAATTATTCGCTGATGATAAAACTCTAATTTTCAACCCGTATGCATCATGAAAACATACTTATTATCATTCACGACCTTTCCACTCAAATTTCGGGACGAAATTTCTTTAACGGGTAGGTACTGTGACAACCCGGAAATTTCCAACCAAATTTAAACTTTAATCTTTATATAATTCCGACACGATAAGCAATATTTGTTAAGTTAAATTTCAAGAATTTTAAACTATGTTCATACATTCATTCAACCTCGACCAAGTTTCAACGATTCACGAACCATTAAACGAATATGATCATATATGTATATGTGTATATATATTATAACTTGAAACGTAAACAAAATATTAGATTAAATACTTTATATGATTGTATCTGTTTCAAAATGTTTATCAATGGAATTAGAAGATAAGATCAAATGATTGAATTATCAGATATATTAAATTATGATTACAAGTCTCTGTTGAAAGGCCCACGTTGATTTGAGAAATCTTTTCATTTTAACAATATTCGGAAAATGGTAAAGTGATTTATAAATATGAACAAATTGTCAATTATTGAGAACTAGACAAAGGATAGTGGAAGATTGAATCTCATAAAGACTCGATTGATCTATTTAGTTTCAAACGTACAAAAACGTTTTCAGTTTAAAAAGAACTTTATTATTAAAACGTATATAACTTTTATAAATATCTAGAACCACTTTTGACAACTCATTACTTAACTAGTATGATAAAGATAACGATATTTATATTTTATTTTATTAAATATATATAATGATTTAAATTAATATTATATATATTTATACGCGTATTATACGTACATAGTTTTATACTTTTACTATACTTAAACTTTACCTTTACTTTATTTTTACTTTACTTTAACTTTAATAATTCATACTTTAATAATTCATACTTTAATAATTCATACTTTAATAATTCACTTTAATAATTCATACTTTAATAATTCACTTTAATAATTCATACTTTAATAATTCACTTTAATAATTCATACTTTAATAATTCACTTTAATAATTCAAAAATCTATTATAAATAGAATTCAATAGGTTTCATTATTTCATAGAAATTTGAAAATAGTTTTCTCTAAACTCTCTCAATCGATTTACATATATATATTTACTCCGTATTATCTCAAGATATTATTAGTATACATAAAATATTACGACGGAGTGCTGTCCGAGTGATTTTGAAGTTGTTTTTTCGAGTGGGATAGGATTAAGGAAATTATGGGTTATAGCTATGGAGGTGATTGAGTATGGTTCATGGGTATGCTCGTGAGGTCAATATAGTGTTTATCATCTCCGTTGCGTTTACGTACCTTTCCTGCAATATTGAATCTCAATATTGATATGTGAGTACTCATAATTTAATTTTTACATACTAATAGTGTATCCCTGACTAGTGCTCGAGTATATAGGATTATGCATGCTTGTACTTTTGATATTGCCATTAGATAGGTTATGTTGATTCCTGAATTAGTTACATATACGATTGAGATAAGGTATAAGATATGCATGTCATTGGAAAGCTAGCGAAAAATAGTTGAATTTTGGTTTAAGAATCACTTGAATCCAAGTAACGGTTAGAAAGTTATGAAATAAACAAATTGCATAATTAATTTCGTAATTAAAATTGCTGATGATAATTAGTGAACTAATTTTTTGGGTTATAAAAAGTGGTTATTTGGATTCTACTCGTCGAGTAGATGAATTTTCATATAAAGCACGTCTCGTTTCGTTGAACGGTTGTCAAGTTATGGACAAAAGAAATTTTGCAAATTTTGATGAAATGTCGAAACGGGAACTGAAATTCTCGCTGATCTGCGTTGTTTCATATATAAAAAAAATACCACTGAATTCTTTGCTGTAAGTTCTAACAAAAGACTCTGGTCGTTTGTTAATTCGAGTCTCGATGATTTTTCTAAAAATCATCAAAGTTGACGGTTTGGTCACATTTTAAAATTCTAAAAAGAGCTTAAACTTTTTTATTTAAAAATGTCAGTTTTGTATCAGTTGTCATGTCGGCCTGATATGTGTTTACTCTTGTCAAAAATCATGTTATATCTTTGTGGTAACGAGAATTTGCAGGCTTTGACCGTTTGTCAATACGAGTTTTGAGGAATCTTCTAAAAATCTCCAAAGTAGGCTACTCGGTCACTTTTGTAAATTTATTAAAGCTGAAAAATTAACTTTGAAACGCCGAAAACGCGTTGGCAACTACGAGTTGTCTAGGTTTAGTTTACTTCTGTAATATTTATGCTTAATCTTTTTGGTAATGTGTAACTTTTATCTTTGGCCGTTTATCAATCGGAGTTCCGATAATTTTTCTAAAAATAGCTGAAGTTGCCCGTTTAGTCATGTTTGACCGAAAATCATTTTTGTATAAGTTATTATATATTTGTATGCGACCTCATTTTTACTTTGACCTTTGACTTTTGACTTTAACCTTTGACTTTTGACTTTGAACTTTGACTTTTCCTGTTAACTTTTCAGTTAACTTTTTGTGTTGATTTTCTCTAAAAAAAAAAAAAAAAAACCTAAAATACTATTTTATGATTATGAAACCATTTGTGTTACGTTGTTTCACACGTCACCTTTTAATAGAATCTTAATTGAGCATGAGTAATATAACATGTTACTATACTGTAGGGTCAGACTCGAGCTATAGGATAGGATTACACTATGACCTGACCTAAATTGCTATACAAATATTGACCAACATATAAATATATATAATTAATATAGGTTCGTGAATCCGAGGCCAACCTTGCACTTGTTCAATGACGTTATATGTATTTTTACTACGAAATACAGTATGGTGAGTTTCATTTGCCTTTTTACCCTTTATATTTTTGGGACTGAGAATACATGCGCTTTTATAAATGTTTGACGAAATAGACACAAGTAATTGAAACTACATTCTATGGTTGAATTATCGAAATCGAATATGCCCCTTTTTATTAAAGTCTGGTAATCTAAGAATTAGGGAACAGACACCCTAATTGACGCGAATCCTAAAGATAGATCTATTGGGCCTAACAAACCCCATCCAAAGTACCGGATGCTTTAGTACTTCGAAATTTATATCATGTCCGAAGGAGGATCCCGGAATGATAGGGGATATTCTTATATGCATATTGTTAATGTCGGTTACCAGGTGTTCACCATATGAATGATTATTTTTGTCTCTATGCATGGGACGTATATTTATGAGAACTGGAAATGAAATTCTTGTGGTCTATTAAAATGATGGAAATAAATGATTATGATAAACTAATGAACTCACCAACCTTTTGGTTGACACTTTAAAGCATGTTTATTCTCAGGTGTTAAAGAAATCTTCCGCTGTGCATTTGCTCATTTTAAAGATATTACTTGGAGTCTTTCATAGCATATTTCGAAGAACGTTGCATTCGAGTCATTGAGTTCATCAAAGATTATTATTAAATCAATTTATAGTTGGATAGTGGATATTATGAAATGGTATGCATGCCTGTCAATTTTCGATGTAAAGAAAGATTGTCTTTTAAAAACGAATGCAATGTTTGTAAAATGTATCATATAGAGGTCAAATACCTCGCAATGTAATCAACTATTGTGAATCGTTTATAATGTATATGAACGGGTCCTTTCAACTTATGTCCCGGTTCCGGTTTCTCGAACGCATTTTCGTACGCTTAGAAAACTCGCAATTTACGTTTTGTGACTCGTACTTTTGTCAAAATATAGTCTTAAATTATCAATAAACTATATCATTCAAAGTGTATCTTAAACTTTCGAGTGTTTTGGTCATTTACTTCTATAAATCATTGTCTCGCTATTTATTAATATATATATGTATATAATAACAAATCGTTTTATGACCAAGTTAATATATATTTTCAACATTCATAAACACGTTTTAAATATACGTCGTAAGTTATTCATACAATTAATATTCCAACTTATCATATATATTCAAATAAATATTTAAACCAATAAGTTTAATGTACGGTATCAAAAAAATTAATACATTGTTACGTTTTCAAGTTATAGTATATATATATGTATCTATATACATATAATTGTTCGCGAATCATCGAGAACAACCGAAAGGTATTTGAATATATGAAAATAGTTCAAAAATTTTGAGATTCAGTTTTACAGACTTTGTTTAACGTGTCGAAAATGTTACTCATACAAAGATTAAGTTTAAATTTGGTCAGAAATTTTCGGGTCATCACAGAAAGATACGATGATATCTTAAAATTTTCTAAGATTAAATTATAATGAGGAAATCCTTCTGTAAGGATTTAGAATACGTAAAGAGATCTTTTGTGGCTTTCATCAGAAATCGAATCATCTAGATTCTTTGAGTATAGGTTTAGTCTTTGTGATTTGTCCACAGCCTCCTTCATGGTTTGCTCAATCCGTTTTTCATTTCTAACTTTTCCGTTGAGCGTTTCCAACACTCCATTCTTTATTATTAAGATTCTGGTCATTCAGACCATCTACAGCTTTTGCTGCTTCGTCAGCATTCTCAAAGTTTAACGAATCTGAATCATTGGTTATAGTTCTGAGGTGTTTTCACGAATTTTGAATTGAAGTGCTTAAGCGTAGGATAACTAGAAATGTTGTAAATTTCAAATGTAATGAATGATGGTTTCGGTGGTTTGATGTGATAAGAATGCGAATGAATATAATTTACGAATGTAGTGATCTTAGAAAGATAACACCTACTAAAGCTTTGGATGTCCAATTGAATTTGAATGAAAATGGTTGTTCTTCGGTGAACAGATACATATATCTGTGGATGTGAGTAGGATAGTTAATGTCTGCTGAATCAGAATTGAAGAATGTACAATGTAACATATTAATGTGAGATATAAATATTTCTCGGGTATTACCTACCCGTTAAAATATTTTCACAATTAACAGTTTGTACAAAATAATTTTTAATTACAATCTTTATGAAAATATACGTACATATATATTTTCCTTCAGAGGTAATCATGGATTTAATGAGTTAATATAATATTAAACTCATTTGATTTACAGTTGAAACGAGGATAAATAATCTCCAAAACTTTAGAGATTACATAATCGTCGCGGAATATTTCTTTAATGAAGTTATGAATCAATACTTTATCGTTTATTGTTATTGATATACCTCGATATATGATGTTGGTGCTCGTAGAATTCTTGTGAAATTTGCAAGGCACGAATGATGTTTTCTAGAGAGTTTCGATTACATTGAAAATAGAAGTGTAAAACCAAACATGTATTCGAATAACACACTTGGTTTATTATGAAATGAAGATTATTGTGTTGAAGCAGTGATTGACGATTGTTAAGTCATTAACGAAGGATGTACATCATAGCATATTAGTGATATGAATTAACCAAGTAGTACATACTAGTTGAGATTCACACGTAATAGCTTAGTACGAAAAGATTTATTATTGTTCCAAACCATATATATATATATATATATATATATATATATATATATATATATATATATATATATATATATATATATATATATATAATTCTTCAGGAAGAATGAGTCAATACATCTTAACTCATTATTACTAATATTCCTTGATATCTATGGTGTTGCTGTGTTCAGTAGTTTTGGAGTTTGCGGAGCTTGTGATGCTGCTGGTGCTTTCAGTGCTTGCGGTTTTGGTGATGTTGGCGGTATTGCTGGTACTGGTGGTGCTGGTTATGCTGTCGGTGTTGTTGATGCTTGTAGAATTCGCACCATATTCTCCAGAGCTACCACTCGAGCACGAAGCTCGTTGACTTCTTCTACTATTCAGGGATGATTGGCGGTTGGAACAAGGGGGTGAATAAGATCTAGAATCTTCGATATTATATAATCGTGATGGGATACCCTGAAAAGAAGAGAGAAAATGGTGTTTCGGACTGATTCGCAGGTAAGTGCCTCAAGTTCTTCGCCAAGAGGTGAATTCGGTTGGTGGAAGGGATCACCTTCTTCACTTCTCCATTGATTGAGTCGGCTATGAACCCATCCTCAATTCATCCAGAAAAGATGATGACTAATTGGTTGGTTCATTCCGGTTACGCTGCTATTGGAGCTCGAGGAGTTCGAGGAATCAAGTGAGAAATCCATCTTATGTGATTTGAATAGGGTTTGATATGAAATAGGTGTTGAATATTGAATGATATATTCATCTCCTTGAATACGTATATATAGCAAAAGATTTCCGTAATTTACGGAGGAAATTTAGGAAAAGTGTTAGACAAAGTCTATTGAGATAGATATGATAAGATATGATAAGATATGATGTGTCTATACTCCATTTATGCAATAATGGTGGTATGACTTGTCAAGATAATAAAATGATAAGTATGTAATCTGATAATTTTTTGATTAAGGACTTTCAATATGTAATGGCCTATTCAGGTCTAGGGGCTTGAGCTATAGGATCCTTTAAATCGTTAATCCAAACCCTTCCATTCTAGAGTTTCGTAGACGCCACCCGTCAAGAAAATTCAATGATCAAAAATAATGAGAAAGCAAAGATTAAAAGTAATGAATATTAATAGTGATGACATTATAATATCTTTGAGATTCTCAATAACTCAATGACATTTTCCGGTTTGCAAACCGATGCATAAAGGCATAAGGCATATAGGTACGTGATATAACAGGGAGTTATATACGTTTGAGTATGAATAGTAACAAATATAGGAGTTTCAAAAATCATGGATAATATTTCATGTAATACGTATGTAATACACAAAACCATGATAGATGGCATAGGAATGTTGAGAATTTTAGAAATCATGGTGTCGCATTTAAATGTGGTGGCGGAATTGGATAGTACTTAGGAAAGTGAGCAGAGTTCTGAGATTGGTTTGGCATTCTAAGGGAGATTAAAGAATTTAATAAGCATAGTTTCTAAGGTATAGTGTAGCATTTAACAATTAAAGGCACTATAGTCAAGGAAAGTTGTAGTCCTACATTGTTAAGGTACCTAATTGTATAAGGCACACATAAAATGCAATCCTGATTCTCTACAACAGCCTGCTCTGGTACCAAACTGTCACACCCCCAAATAGGGCCTGGGGTATTTGTGACTAATTATATCAAATCACAGTTGTATAAACGAGAACGACTCTATATAAGACGTTTTATTGAGTTTTGCAGCGGAAGATAAATAGATTACATTGTATTTAGAGCATTAAATGTTTTTAAATGAATTGGTAAGTAATGCATGAAGACTCCAAGCATGGCAAGAAATCATCATCAAAGCAGCAGATATACAGCGGAAGCAATATTTAAGTACCTGAGAATAAACATGCTTAAAAAGTCAACACGAGGTTGAGTGAGTCCATAGGTTTATCATAAATCAATAGTTCAGTATAGCATTAGACCACAAGATTTCAGTTTAAAGTTGATTAATACCAAATATATCAATCGAAAGAGTTGCTGTTTGTAATATCGCTACTAGACAAAAGTTTACCCCGCGACACCTTGAACAGTCAGTGTCAGTTGAATCATTATTATGTAACCAAAGACCATCAGTCAAATAGTTAGAGACGTCACTCTCAGTAGCGCTACTCACAATAACTAAGTTTGCATCTTATACCTCAGCAATTAACGATATTACGGTGGGGATTTAGCATGACAAAGCACGTATATAGCATAAAAGTTTGAGTACTTGTGTCTAACATGTAAAACAGTTATAAAAATAGTGCATGTATTCTCAGCCCAAAAATATAGATAAAAAGTGAGCAAATGAACTCACGATACGATACGATAATTTGTAGTAAATATGCATAGGATGACACTGAACAAGTATAGAGTTGACCTCGGATTCATGAACCTATATCAAGTATATATATTAACACATATACTCGTAATCGAACAAGTTTATATATATTATTTCGATTGTTATATATTTCTATAAATATATATATACTTTTATATTTACGTTATATATAAGTATTTATTTGATAAAGTATTGTTAATAATAATAAAAATGTTACTAATGAAAATGATAACTTTAATAAAAATGATAATTTTACTAAAAATGATGTTTTCAATGAAAAAATAGTTTTGATAGTAATAATTTACTAATAATAATAATAATAACTTTATTAATAGTGATAGTACTAATAATGATACTAATAATATTGATAATATTAATAACTAAAATAATAATTTTTACTGCTAGTGATAGTTATGAAAATAATATTAGTAATAAAAATCTTACTTGTAATTATAATCATGATAATAATAATGAATGATAACTAATACTTATTTTAGTAGTAATAATAATAATAATACTTAATGATAGTACTAGTAATGCTAATGTTATTAATTAGATTAATGATAATAATAATAATCATACTTCTAAATATTAGGAATAATAACAATTAATAATAATAATAATAATAATAATAATAATAATAATAATAATAATAATAATAATAATAATAATAATAATAATAATAATAATCATAATAATAAATGGGAACTACCTTATAAGCCTTTTTTTAAAAAAAATGCCCCAATCCGGGCTCGAACCCGTGACCTCTCGCTAACCCGCTAACACCCATAACCATTCTGCCAAGTCTGTTTTTTGATTAAAACCCATTTTCAGTTTTATTTAACCCGTATATTTTTGTTTTCTATTTCTTCTTCTTCTCAATTCAATCGAGCAGGGAACTTAACACCCATCACAACCACATTAAATTTAGGTTTAGAATTCTAAATGGAAACAGAAACAAACGGATTTTGGTTTATAAAGATTGACAGAAAAAGAAAAAAATTAACAGCAGCAGCAGGTCTGTTCGAAAAGAAAAAAAAAATTAAACTCAAACCTTGATTTTGGATTTAAGAGCATTTTAGCTTATGATTATAATATGAAATACATTTTAAATCGTTCCTATAAACCTCTGAGATCCTCAATTAAACTTGAATAATAACAAAAACTTCGAATTCGTTGATGAACAATCCTTTGACTTTTTAAAACCAAAACTTTGACCTCAAAATTAGAAATCGATAAAAAGAATTTGAACCTCAATTTTTGCAGATAGTTTGCTCAAAGGATTCCTAACAAGACTGCAATATTAGATTTTGAAATTGATTCAAAATTGAATTTTTTTAAAAATGGACAAGAACAGAGATTTATGAGCTGCAGTTTCCTTTTTTTTTATCTGATAATTTGATAATTGAATATGATTGAGGAAAGGTTGATTGTATCTGTTGAGAATGAATGATCCTATGTTTTATAGAATTAAATGTCGACAAGGAATCCATGATTACAGAAAGCAGAAAAATATAAAAAACTGAATACCTAATTTTTTTTTATAAAAGTATATATAAAAAATTAAGGAAATGAGATCACAATTAATTAAAATATAAAAATAATGAAACCAGATCACAAATTAGGTATATGTCGATCCCTTTTTTTATTTATTTATTTAGTATTACTAATTAATAAGTATTTTAATAATACTAATAATAACTATATAAATAATAATACTTATATTAATAATAACAAATAATAATATTATTAATGATAATTATAATAATGATAATAATACAAATAATGATAATAATATTTTTATGACAATATTAATAATAAAAATGAAAATTTTAATTTTAATTAATAATAATGATAATACTCATTATAAAATGTTAATAATACTATTAATAATAATAATATTATTATTATAAATTGTATAAATAATAATAATATTTATAATAATCTTATCACTTTTAGTAAAAGTGATAATACTAATAATATTAATAATAATAATAATAATAATAATAATAATAATAATAATGATATTTCATTATTTTAATATTAATGTTAAGTATTAATACTAATACTAATAATATTAATAATATATTAGTAATTTATATTAATGATAATGATAATTATTAACAATAATAATTATAATACTGATAATAATAATGATTGTAAATGATGTACATGTGCTCACATATATATTTACATATCTTTTTATAACCGGTTATTCGTGAATCGTCAGAAACAGTCGAAGTTTAGTTTAAATTTAATCGGAAATTTTTCGGGTTATCACACACACGGTCGAATAAAACCCTTTTCAAGCAACTCTTGGGTTTGATTTAACAACTCTTGCATCTCCGTTGGTGCTAAACGATAAGGATTTTTAGCAATGGGAGTAGCACTCGGAACCTAGATGCGAAATTCAACCTGTCTTTCCGCCGGAACACCCGGTAATTCATCCAATAAAACGTCTTCGAATTCACTAACCACCGAAATTTCACGAATGGATGGGGGCTCTTCATGAGTGTCGACTACATGAGCAAGAAAAGCCATACCACCACTAACAAGAAAATGACGTGCCCGTGCATAAGTGCATAATGGCACAAGTCTTCTTCGTCTCTCGCCATGAATAATTAATTCTCCCCCACTCGGGGTCTTCACACGAATATATTTTTCATGGCATGTAATATCGGCTCTATAGCGATCGAGCCAATCCATACCAACGACAATATCGAATTCACCCAAGGTCATCGGGATAAGATCAACTTTAAACGTTTCGGAACCAAACACAATATCACAGTCATTACACACATCAACGCCTAGCACCGTCTTACCATCCGCTATTTCGACTTCTACCTGATGACTTAACTTAGCTAGCGGTTTATTAAGCTTAGACACAAATCTTGGAGAAACAAACGATAAATTAGCACCGCTATCAAATAGGATTCTTTCAGGATTAGAGTTACCCATGAAAATACCCGAGACAACTTCGTTTGATTGCTTGGCCTCATCATGGGTCATTAACTAATTTCGTCCCCGAGCCATACCCGCCGCCTTCTCCAACTTCTTAACATGATCGGTGTTCAAATCGGGACACTCCGGCCTTCGGTGCCCTTCTTTACCACAATTATAACAAGTGAGTTTGGTTGTAGTAGATGGTCTGGTACAATCACGGGCCATATTCCCCCTTCGCCCACAATTGTGACAAGAAAAAGGAAAAACTCTGGAACCACCTTTCTTCACACTACCGACACTCTCAGTTTCACCTTTACTCTTCTTGCTCGAATGACTAGTAGCTTCGAACTTCCTTTTGCCAAAAGTAAAGCCACTCTTTCTCAAAGCGACTCAAAACCTTTGGCCATATCAAACAACTCATCAAAGCTTTTCACCACGTTCACACTAATCTTATCTTGATAGTTGTCGTTCAAGATTCGATAGAAGTCTTCCTTTAACATTTTATCGTTCTCGACATACTCCGGGCAAAATTGGGTCTTTGACAAGAAAATGGATTTGAGAGTGTTCAAATCCATCGACCCTTGCCTCAAGGAACGCAACTCATCTTTAAGTCTAGTAAGATCGGCCGAAGTTCGGTACTCATTGAAAAACTCCGCCTTGAACTCATCCCAAGTGAAGTCCATACATTGTTCTTCACCGTAAAGTTGGATTTTTGCGTCCCACCACAACTTGGCATCGCCCCGCAACATACTACACCCGTACCTTGTCTTTTTATCGAGAGGGCATTAACAAGTACGGAAAGCCTCCTTCATATCGGAGATCCAACGGGCACTCTTAAGAGGGTCTCGTTCACCGTCAAAGGTGGGAGGTTGAGAATCCTTGAAATTCTTGTAAAAGAAGTTCCGTCTTCCCACATTATCTTCTTGTAGAACAAGATTAACTTGTTCCTTAACCATATTTACTACTTGCTCGTCAATCGAATCTAGAAACATCTTCCTAACATCTTCGAGAAACTTCGCTTTTTGACGTTTGAAGATGGCCTCAACCTTAGCCGTAAACTCGGCGTCCTCACTCATACTTCCGTCATTGGTGTCGTGTCCATTTCTCATCTTCATTCTACACAACGGAAAATAGGTTAAACAACGAACGAAAAGACATGACATATATACATATTCACCTCACCGCCCCATCTTGCTTAACAATCATCGTACATCGCATGTTTGACACGATTTGAACCCGTAACAATGGTAGCTAATCATTGTTACGTTAGCACGTCGCATTAACTCGCTAGTACAACGTCCATCTCGCTTGATGATCACAAAACACAACATAAAACAATTAACGCATAGTTAATTCACCTAAACCTAGGCACTAACCAATTCCCGGTCCGACCCGTCTCCTACAAGTCCCGCATAAAGCGCATACACAATACAAGTCTAAGTCTAGGCACCTATCTCAAGTCGCCTAAATCCCTTAGACCATGCTCTGATACCACTTGTAACAACCCAAACCTTGATACGCCAAAAATATGACCCAAATTTTTTTCCCTGTTTCAATACATCTGGACGGCGTCCAGACTTCTGGAAGGCGTCCACCAAAGAAGCCTTGGACGGCGTCCAGAAGATCTGGACGGCATCCAAATGAACTAAAGTATGCTGTCTCCGGGGTCCAACTTACATGAGCGGAAAACCTGCTTCCCGACACTTTTAAATGAAAGCCTTTTCACAATATGTCATAATAAGTTAAACTAAGAGATTTCCACAATAAAATCAAGTTTTACAACATTGGGCCCACATCGACCGTTTTACGAGTTTCGTTCAAAAATACAAGTTTCGACCGTACTAGTTTAATTTCCAAACGACACTAGAGCATGGTGTTTGGGGTTAAACTACCCAAATCTTGGCCGAACTTCCAAAAATCTAAACCCCCCGAGAGCCACTACTATTCCAACCGAATACCTTTGCCCTTGTCCACGCTGGAGCCTAAAAAGGTAAACAACGAGAGGGTAAGCTAAAGCTTAGTGAATGCAATAATTATACATATACATATATAACCTACTTACTTGCAATCACTTACACAATACCGCATACAAACTAGCAATTCGACAACTATGCAAACATTATGCATAAACCAATAAACCGTAATTCATAATAAGCTAGCGACACCAAAAGCATATAGTTTACAATTAAATATGCTAATACAAAATTCACACAACCATGGTTAACCAATCGTACAAGGGAACGGTACTCGCTAGAGATCATCGGAGTTCATAACATCCATTAGTGTACATACGACGCGTAATCACTAATCCCCCGGGTGATGTCTTGAACACCGCGACAATTTCACCCCCATGACAATGTGGTGTCTTGAACACCGCGACAATTCCACATGTCAATCAAACCAATGAGTGGTGTCTTGAACACCGCGACAATTCCACTCCCATGACAATGTGTTGTCTTAAACACCGCGACTATTCCACATGTCAATCAAATCAACGAGTGGTGTCTTGAACACCGCGACAATTCCACTCGTTACATAGAATGTGGTGTCTTGAACACCGTGATAATTCCACATTCCACACTACACAAATAAATACATTATATACGTACACGCATAATTATTCCACTCATCTTACGTCTTTGGTGAATTGATAAACCAAGCTCGCAACTTCAAGGTAACGTACATATTACATTATGCACATATATCAAACATTCATTCAAGTTGGTCAACCAACTTATTCGCCATACAAATGCCATTTGGCCCATAGTGCAAACGTGACCCATTTGCACCATTCATTCTAACACTAGGTCGGGATTTCGTCAAACCCTTACAAACAATTCGATTATGGTCTTAATACACCTTTTAACACAAAGTTATCACACTTTCACACCCATTAACCCACTTAGGTCATCAAAGACTCATTTGACCCATTTTAAGGTTAACACACTCATTTGGGTCACTATCATACCCATATACACCCATTCACTTTAACCATTAAGTGTGCTAGTGATTTACTAACATTTAAGATTCATATACACAATTTGATATTTCAAACCCTAGGTTAGTCATCTTTGAGTCCTCATGACCCAAACTTACCCACAAACCCCCAAAACACTAACAATTGGGTTTTTATGTTCATTACTAACCCAAACCCTAACCCTTACACAATTAAAACAAGGAAATCAAGGTTAAGACTTACCACTATAATCAAAATGTAGCTAGGGACTAGATGAACAACTTTAGAACTCGCACTAAGACCCGATTCGAACTTCTTCTTCCTTGATTTGAGCTCTCTCACTCTAGAAACTCTTTCTCTCTCTAAATTGATTTGGAAGAGGTGTGGTGGTTGAAGATGGAGTAAATGGTGCTCCAAAAACTGATCTAGAGCCTTAAATTCGTTCACAAAGTGAAATTACCAAAATACCCATTTGTAATATTTAAAAACAAAACAGCTGGCTCGCCAGTTCATCTGGACGGCGTCCGGAATTCTGGACGGCGTCCAGCCCTTTACAATTGGACGTCGTCCCATAGTTTTAGACGGCGTCCCAAATGACTGAGAAAAACTGGATCTTACAATCAGGGTCGTTCCCTGACCGATAATTGGCCCAACAACATTTAAAGAGCAATTAGCAACAATAGTTGGGCTGTTCCCTGGCCCAAAATCAGCACCCAAACTCGTTCGCGTAGTCACGCGCTCGTTAACAAGAGACGGCCCAGATTCAGCACAAAAGTCCACATCGATAGACCCAAATTTAATACCAGATCCAGCACATCCATCGACAACAGATTGGTAACAAGGATCAGCAAAACAGACACGTTGAGCATTAGAATACGCTATTTTTTGCGGCGTGTCTAAAAGAACCGAAGGTAAAACACTATCATTAACAGAATCGGGGTCAACAGAGACTTTAGGTCGCTTTAAAGCAGCGGAAACTGACTCCATATGAACATGGACAGAAGCGGTGTCCTTGATTTCATTATCCACTTTACGGCTAGTAATATCTACATCCCCCAAAGGAACACTTGAAAGAATGAAGAGATTTGTAGATTCAATTAAATGTTTATTGAAGGAATAAGAGATTATGCGGTGAAGGTCAGCATGATCCGATATCTCGAATACCCAAACTTCAGTTCTCGAGCATTTTTTGTCCCCCAAATCCGCCATAACTAGGTCATGAATATGTTGACTCTATTCGCATTAACAAACGCGAAAAAAGAGCCAACATTTTTTAAAGTTGAAGAAGAAGATGCGACATCGATAACATCACCAAACAATTCGGCCACCTTCAAAACACTTTCTTTTGAAGAAAACTTCACCGGCATCCCCGTTATTTCAATCCAAGCATAACGAAAAAAAAGTATCAGCTAAATCAACGAAAGGTGTGATCAAAGCAAAATCTTTGGAACTCGGTGCAAAATTAGAGGTGAGTTAAAAGAGTAGATTTAATCAATTGTTTACTCTCAGATAAACGTGCAAATTCTATCAAGATTTGGATGAGCGAGGATTGTAATAATTTGGTGATTAAATGCTATGTTGATGAGAAATTAACAGTGACGTGGTAAATTACGATTAGGATTGATCGAAATTTATCCGTAGTTTATGAGCCTTAACCTAAGATATGATTTCTAATAATAAGTTTATGGTTGGTAAAAGAAACTGTGGAATAAGTAGTTATTGATATCTATTTATAGGAGGGAAAGTTTGTTATGTGAGAGGTGCTGACGTAGAGATGGCAAAAAGACGCGCACTCGATGGATAAACTCAAAACTCGACACTTGTGGGCTGGGTTCGGGTCTGGGTATCCGGGTTGTGGGCTAGATATGAAGATGGTTTTAATATTTTTGCGGGTTCAGGTATGAGTATTGGTTTAGATACAAGTCCGTATACTCGACCCGTATATCCGACCGATATACTCATATACCCGACCTAAAAGGAATTTCAATTTATTAATAACAATAATAAATTTTAACAATGATAATATAAGCAACAATGTGGTATTGTACTGTTATTATATATCTATATATATATATATATATATATATATATATATATATATATATATATATATATATATATATATATATATATATATATATATATATATATATAGTGGTTTAATCCATAACTAAGTAATTTTAGTGGCTAAGTGGGGATTAGCAAAATCAATTTTTATTTTTTTTATATTCATAAATCTGCATCAAATACTCTCCTAATCTATATTTTTATAAGCCAAAAATATTCGAAATCGTTAAAAAATCGATGATGAATGACAATAATCGTGATGAATGATTAAGTTATCATTCATCTGAATAATTGATGAATGATTAATTTATCATTCATTACTATTCAGATGAATGATAATTTAATCATTCATTACGATTATTATAATACATCATCGATTTTTTAACGATTTTGTTAATTTTTTTTGTTGTTGTCATTTTTGCGTTTTCTTCAATCTGCATATTAAGAGACCCTCAAAAGATAATTTTTTCAAAAAAAAAATTTTGAAATTTTGCCTATCCATTTTTAGTCGTTTTTAAGCTTAGTCATGGATCGCGCCTATATATATATATATATACATATATATATATATATATATATATATATATATATATATATATATATATATATATATATATATATATAGGATAAAGGGGGAAGTAATCAATCGGGGGGAAGCAAACATTTTTTTTTCATTTTTTGAAAAAACTTTATTCACGAACATTATAGATTGGATAAAAATATGAACATTTGATAAAGACACTTTGTGATAAATGTTTTTATTTTGGCGAAAAAACGCGTGAAGAGTTAATATATAATAATTATCGTGTTTTTCGAGCGTATGTTGAGGTTTTAGATATTAGGGTTTAGATATTAGGATTTATAGGGTTTAGATGTTAGGGTTTAGAAATTTAGGGTTTAGGGTTTAGATTTAGGATTTAGATTGAGTTTTTTTAACACGAACGGTTTAAAGTTTAGCGTTTAGGGTTTTGGATTTAGGGACTAAACCCAAAACACTAAACCCTAAACCCTAAACTCTAAATTGGGCTAAAATTTACTTCACAAAACATGAAAGAAAAAAAAAACGTTAACATTCTTCACGATCAATATTATCTTGAATGTTATTTTTATCGATCGTTTTTCCGCCTAAATAAAAACATTCATCACGAAGTGTCTTTTTTAGATATTCATATTTTCGTGTGATCTTGATGCCTGAAATTTTTTTCCCAAAAAACGAAAAAAAAACTTTTGCTTCCCCCCGCTTCTCCCCGATTGGTTACTTTCCCCATTGATCATGCTCATTGATCATGCCCATTGATCATGCCCATATATATATATATATATATATATATATATATATATATATATATATATATATATATATATATATATATATATATATAGATTTAATACTCATTTTAATAATATTGTTGAAACAAAAATTGAAATAGATGAGTGGTGAATGAGAATGAGTAACAACGGAAATATTCGATACTCATAGGAAAATCCAGTAACCCGAGAGTTGGTAAGTAAATGGGGATTCCCGTTTAGCTGTGGGGAAACCTTATAACCCGATGGTCAGTAAGTAAATGGGGACCCGACGAGTATGAGACCGGAATTGGGACATAGTTTCTTAACCGGGTTCGGTTCTAAGATTACCTAAACCCGGCCCAAACCTGACCCGATGCCATCGCTATGCTGACGTGACACACATACTGATTATGTGTGTATTTAACTTTTTGAATAAAAGAGGCTTACGTGATACACACGTTCCCATGTGTACTGGAAGTTTTTTGTTATCGTTTAACTATTTTTATTAGATGCATATAGTTATGTGCAACAAAAACAAAAAACTTTCAGTACGCAACACGTTGTAAATGACACGATAAAAACAAGAGGTTCGTCACTGTGGTGTGCGGCTGACCCCAAACTTGCTTACATCAATTTCAGAAATACAAGAACGGTAAAACTTTTATTAAAATTTGAGTGATCATCTTTGAATGCTTTAATCCTGATACTGCGTAAAATGGACTTGGCAAACTTAGCACATCCATTGCCATTAGTTCCGTAGAGGGCACTTCTATAAATTCAATTGGGCCTAGATAAAAATTATAGAAGCCCATAAAGTATGTCAGCTCAGTTGGACCCATTACCCATAATCAAATAAACTGATATTCATTATTCTTCATTTTGCTGCTTTGACTTTTATAGTCAACACAATTTTCAACACTATTCCCTCTTTTGCTGAAAAAATCAATGTGGATTTGTTGGCTCCTGTCTGAGCCCAAAAACGGCACAAGCATTGTTTTCATCTTCAAGGTTAGATATCATATAACTATCCTTTCTAATTGCACCATTATTTAAGTTTATAAATTACTTACTTTTTTGCATTTTATAGTGTGAATCATGCTAATTTTACTTTAAGACGTTTGTACCATGAAATCAAATTTGAACTTTTTAGTCGCTTTGTTTATAATCTTGGTCGTAGCAGGATCCTGAGGTATTTTTTCATTATATTTATGTTTATTTCATTAAATTATAAGCTTTGTTTTTTATATTAATATTAATTACAAACTTAATTATTAACTTATGAGGTGAACTTATGTCGTATTAAGTAGATTTTGAAATATGTATATATGTTCTAAATTAATTGTTAAATTGACTTTTTGAAATTAGAACATGATTTATGGAGAAAGAAAAAGGTCTCTTTTTTGAACTAAATGTTGATGTTGATGAGATAAAAAGAAATAATTTAGGTTAACAAAAATAAAGTACTCCGTATATGGTTTAGGATCGGAAGCAAAAACAATGTTAAATCCGAAACAAACATCAAATGATAAATTAAACACGTTGGCCTCCGCGGCGATTTCAGCATCGAAATTCAATGGGGTCATGATTATTTTTTTCCCAATATTAATTATATTTGAATGCTATTTTGATGATTGTTTACCTTAAAAAAAGCTATAAATTCGAAATGTATACGGGGCCCGACTAGTTAAATTAGTGGTATCCTATACAATTTGTAGAAAAAACTATAAATTTCGAAAAATATATAGGGTCATGTAGTTAAATTTATACATTTTAAATGATATTTTTTACACAAAATTTTTAAACTAGCGGTGTCTCGTGACTCCACGGGTCCCAAGGTAGAATCTCGCCACTGGTTGGCCTCTACTACTGAAACTAAACTTGCCGAACTCGTAGAGAAGGCCAAATTGTTAAATGATATGCAAAAGGGGCTTTGATATTTACGTTTAAACTTTTGATAAATCCACAGTTGTACAATATTGCACATCATTATTTGTACAATATTGCACATCATTATTTGTACAATATTGCTCATACTTAGTAGATTTATCAAAATTTTGAGTGGATATCTGCACCCATTCAAAAGAGCTGTTGGATGTGAATATTAGTGCTCCTGATTTTTTTTTTAGAAAAGCAAACAATATAATATATAACGAAACAATGTACAAGAAGTGAGTGGCCAACATGAGAAAGGCCACAGCACCAAACTTATTTTGCAAAGATTGCAAATCAAGGATACACGAAGATTACAAGATACAAAATACACGAAACTTGGTTAAACACGAAAAAAAAGCTAGACTAAATTAAGATACACACTAGGATTATTCAACCAAGTCAACCAATCGAACTTCCTTCCTTTTGATCTCCTCGAAACCCACTCGAAGGATTTGATTTGTATTTCATTTAGAGCAACCGGAGCGGTCCAACATTTTTTACGGAAGACCATATTGTTCCGGTTTTTCCAAATAAAATATGCACAAATCCACTCGATTGCTTGCCACAATTTTTTCCCGAACTTTGTAGTTGTTTGTGTAATATTACCTCGAAGAATTTCACCCGAACTAAGATTAATAAAATGTCCCAAGTTCCACCAACTATATATCCGATTCCAAAGATCCATGGAGTGCTTACAAAATATTATTGAATGATCCACGGTCTCCAAATCATCATTGCATAACGGACATCGAACACTATCTAAGTCAATCCCTCTTTTATCCAATTCACAACGAACCGGAAGTCTTCTCTTTAGAGTATGCCACATGAAAATTTCCAATTTTCTCGGAACTAAATTGTTACGAAGTGTTTCCATTTGATCCTCGAAACCAGCTAGGATTTTTTCTTCAATTATCTTGGATAATACCTTCACTGTGAACACACCCGAAGCTCCCATTGCCCATCTCCACGTATCTGATGACTCGAAGTTGGGCTGAAAACTGTTAAGCAGACCCAATAAACTTTCTAGCTCGCCTCCACTTCTTCCAGAAGGTTGACGGGCCCAGTCCCACAAAAAATCGAAACCTGCTGCTGTTCTAACTAATCGACTGCCAACTGTTGCTTCTTTCAAATTGTCAAGGTGGTAAAGCCATGGAAAACGTGACCTCAGATTTGTGTTACCGATCCAAATGTCGTCCCAAAAAGAAGTTGCATTCCCGTCACCAATTGTTTTAATGAATGAGTCTTTAAAACATAAGTTGAGATCTTCAATTTCTTTTCCTGCGCGAACAATGTTAAACCAAGTGCCCGGAGATGATACCCGCATAGAATCGGATCCCATCTCCAAGCCCCCACAAGGACCATAAATACTACGAATGACATTAACCCAAAGTGAATTGGTTTCGGTTTTAAACCTCCACCACCACTTTCCCAAAAGAGCAAGATTTTTACTTTTAAGTGACCCAATATTTAGCCCCCCATTTTCAAAGGAATTTAAAACAATTTCCCAATTAACCCAAGAGATTTTAGAACCCGAATCAGACCCGCCCCAAAAGAAAGAACTATGTAACCTCTCAAGTGTTTGAAGAACGCATTTGCGGGGCACGGAAGAGCGAAAAGAAGTACAATGGGAGACTACTCAAAACCGAGTTAATAAGAACTAATCTTCCTCCAAATGACATCGATCGCATTCTCCAATTTGACAACCTTTTTTTTAAATTTCTCGATAACCGGATTCCAATCATTTAATTTATTCATTTTTGCACCAATTGGCAATCCAAGGTAAGTAAATGGAAACTTTCCAACTTGACAACCAATACGATTAGCCACATAAGTTACTTCGTTAATATCAACACCGATACCATAAAGACAACTTTTTTGAAAATTAACTTTCAAACCCGAAGCTAATTCGAAACATTTGAGAAGATTCCGAATACTATACACATTTCCCCTTGACCACTCACCCATGAAAATAGTGTCATCGGCATATTGTAGGTGAGATATCAAAATTTTTTCTCTCCCGATTTCAACCCCTTTAAAAAGCCCTTATCCGTAGCCGCTTTAGTTAGAATATTTAGTCCTTCGGCCGCTAAAATAAATAGAAAAGGAGATAACGGATCTCCTTTTCTAACACCCCGACTTAAATTAAATTCGTTAGTATGTGAACCGTTAATAAGAATCGAAATCGAAGCCGAACTTAAGCATGAAAAAATCCATTTCCTCCATTTCATCCCGAAGCCCATACATTTCATTACCTCCAATAAAAAATCCCAATTAAGACAATCAAAGGCGTTTTCAAAATCAACTTTAAAAATAATGCCTTTTTGCTTGCTACTTTTCAAAAAACCGATACATTCATTTCTCACCTGATTTTGTTCGTCTTGATAAAAACAAAATTCAAATTCAATAAAATGACAACTACAAGGTAAATAATCTGATGAAAGAAATAAGCTTTCTACCTTCTTATTCTTTTATTCGGGGGATGATATTTCCAACATTAGTTGTAGTTGTTCCACCACCATTTCATGTTTTTCCCCAAAATATCTCTTAATAAATTATAATAAAAAGTTTTAAATTTTTTTGTGTAAGCATGTCATTAAGGGCATTTTAGATAAAATAGGTGGAAGAAGTAAAATACATGGTGGAAATATATCTTAAATGAATTTTACTGTAACAAAAACCATCTTGTTACAAAACAAAGTTTAGTTTTTCGCATAAAGTGATTTATGGAGGCTACATGCCTTAAGAGTACACTTTCCACAATTTTCTGGCTTGTATCTGTTTTTGGTTCATGTTTTTGCTTTGGCCCATTTGACCCATTTGACCTAGAGATAAACGATATATTTAGTAGACCATTCACAACCATCACTAAACTTTCTCTATATGCGTCACCTCAGTACTCTCATAACTGAATCCCTATCATCTCATGACACCCTTCTTAAAATAATTGTGACCCAATATATTAATTAATTTCATTTAATTAAGACAAAATTGCTGAAATAGTACCTGTGGTTTGTACCAAAATGCTAGTTTCGTCCCTGTGCTTTTTTTTGATGGATTTGGTCCCGGTGGTTTGTAAAAGTTGCTGATTTAGTCCCTATTGCTGACGCCCGTCAAAAAAAGGCCGTTAACTCCAGTCACGTGCCAGACATGTGAGGGTATTTTCGTCAGTTTCTTTCATGTATTAGCAAAATTGCTGAAATCGTCCCTATGGTTTGTAATAAAATTGCAGTAATAGTCCCCATGGTTTGTAACAAAATGCTGAAATCTTTATCCCCAAAAAATTTGTCTTTTACACCTTCATCTTTATCCTTAATAATTATGAACAAACCCTATTTTTTTTTCTTCAAACACTTCATCACCTATCTTCATCTTCCCCAAATCACAAACCCTAATCAACACCAAATTAATTTCCATTCCCAACTTTAAATCCAAACCAATTCCAAACTTAAAAATGGTTCTTGAATAATTTCACAACAAACAATTAATTCATTCAAAACATTAAAATGAAAATCTCGATTAAAAAATAAAGAGTTGGGGGCTGTTTTCAATATAATCAACACATTCACACACAATTACACCAACTAGAATATCATCATTCAATCATCTATCTATAATATTCGTTGTTTATTTGCTGTGCTCAAATACACCAACTCATCTGTGAACACAGATCACAAATTTTAATCAAAACCACTTGTTTATTTCTTTCATCTTAGTATCAATATCAGATCTTGAATACTTAAATTTGAATTTCGTTTGCAAAAAAAGGTTCAATAAAATTGTTAATTGTCAGATACCTGAACCATCAACATCATCGCACGAGATATAAACTGTCAACATAATTTTCTGATACTAGATCTGAAGGATTTGTCGTCGTCACCGGAATGAGGTTCATCTGGTGGTGGTTACTTTCCAGATCTGTTGGTGGCGGCGGTTTCGATTGAAGGAATCAACTCAGTAATTTGCGACTGAAGGTGAAAACGGTGGGGTGAAGATGACGGTTGCATTTTGGTGGTATAGAAAACATAAATATAATCAATACAAAGGATTTGGAGAAGAAGATGCAGTATATTTTGTGTTGATTTGAGTATATTTTAGAGTTTATAGTTTGTATATTTATTAATTCAATGTTTTGGTGGGTTTGATTTTTTCATGTTAATTAAAGTGTTTGAATAAAATGAAAAAAATTAGGGTTTGTTCATAATTATTGGGGATAAAGATGAAGGTGAGGAAGAAAATTTTTTCCAGCAATTTTGCTACAAATCATGGGGACCAATTCAGCAATTTTAGTACAAACCACAGGGACCATTTCAGCAATTTTGCTAATACATGAAAGAAACTGACGAAAATACCCTCACATGTCTGGCACGTGACTGGAGTTAACGGCCTTTTTTGACGGCCGTCAGCAATAGGGACTAAATCAGCAACTTTTACAAACCACCGGGACCAAATCCATCAAAAAAAAAGCACAGGGACGAAACTAGCATTTTGGTACAAACCACAGGGACTATTTCAGCAATTTTGTCTTTAATTAATTAAATCAAAGTGCAATCATTTGTTAGCTTTAACCGTGAACCTTTATTATCGTATCATATAGACATCTTAATGGTGTTCTTCAATGCTTATTGTTATTTGACACATTAATCTTTACTCGCAGGTTATGGTATCTATAGGGGATGGGAAAACGGAAAAGTTGATAACATTAAAAACACATGAATGCAGTTGTGTGTCTGACCTATCAAAGAAAACGTGTTGGTGCATAAATCCCGAGTTCTATTACGTTTATTATTCTATTTGTTATGTACTTGATATTTCAGTCATATATGTACGTGGACACTTATACTTTGTGTTTATGATGCTTAGTATAATGTCGTGAATAGGTCAAGCAGTCGGTTGGCTGCTCAAGACCATCGACCGATGGTAGGGACCATCGGTCGAGGGACTGTCACCATCGGCCGAAGGTCCCCGACCACCGGCCGATGGTCGCTGTATTTAGTATAAATACGGGTTTCGTGGTTTTGTGTTAGGTTACACACCATAAACCCTTAGGCCGTCGTATTACTTGCTGCTAATCGTCCCAAAACCCTTACCAACCGAATACACAGTCTTAGGCATCGATTCTATCAATTATTCATTGGTTAATTCGATCCCGTTAGTCTAATACGTATTCGACTCATTCTAATTAGTGTTTCCGCCATTAATCTAGATACAACGTATGATCTAAGGTCCAAACTACATCTACAAAGTGGTATCAGAGCCTTGTGTTGCTGATCCATACGTTTTTGAGTCGAATTTTTGATTTTTGTGATTAGGGTTTGTGTCAAAACGGGTTTCAATTAAAAGGTTGGAACTTTTACGTTTAAATCCAGTGTTTTCGAGTGTTTTTGTGTTCAAAGGTGTTTTTGTGAAGTTTTCATCGGTTTTGTTTGAGTCCAGAACGTTAGAATCAATCAAAATTTGAGTTTTGGCCAAAAACCCTAGTTTTTTCTGCCCAGATACGTAAGAACTACCCTCGGCCGATCGTCATTGACCATCGACCGAGTGTCTTGACCTTCGACCGATAGTCACTCACACTCGACCGATCGTCTTAAGTTGAACCGGAGGACAGTTTGTGATAACCTTGAACCGTTTGTCTAGACCATCGACCGTTCGTCCTTAGACCATCGACCGATCGTCTCAGTCCTCCGACCGATCGTCTCAGTCCATCGGCCGATCCTCTTTTAATCCAGAATAATTTAATTAATCCATAATTAATCACTTAATCAGTTAATAATGTCTGATACAAACGAGAAATTAACAAACGAATACAGTGCACTTGTTATTGCACCCGGAATTCAAAGACTATTATTAAGCGAAAGTGAATCAGGATCTAACAATAAAGTTCCGAGGCTTGAAAACTTAAAAGACTTTTTAGAATGGAAAGTTAGGTTTGTGATTTACCTTAATGGACAAGATTCTCGACTTTGGGAGTGTATTGAGACTCCTTTTGTTTGGCCATCAGGGGCTGACGGTGAACCTAAAGAAACTCATGATTTTGATCCCGCAGAACGCGAAGGGTATAATCTTGAGTGTCGGTGTTATGCTCAGTTAACGCAAGCCTTGTCTAAGGAAATCTTCGGTCAGTTTAAGAACCGTTATAAGACGTGCTATACTCTTTGGCAGGCTATTGTGTCCGCAACTGAGGGTACTGCTACTTATAAAGCAACTAAAGGTAAAGTGTTGAAGGATGAGTGGAAGGTGTTTGCAGCCCTTCCAACAGAAACTTTGAGCCAGACTTTAGAAAGGTACAGGTTATTGGTTGCCGAGATGACGGATTATGGGATTGAGGTAAAAGATGATAAGGCAATAAAAGTGTTGGCACTTGGTCTTCCTGAGAAGTGGGATTATGAAGTAGAGAAGATCCAAAACCTATATGTTGCTTCTGGACGTCCTTTGACATTGACTACATTTACTTCAAAGTTAATGGAGAAGGATATTCAGGTTGAGGCCAAAAGGAAAAGGCTTGGTACTGTAGCAGCCAATGTCACATCTAGTGCTTCTTCTTCTGGTCATGCTCCATTGCAGACAGCGTACATCACAGCAAATGCAAATCAGATATCTGCACCAAAGTCACAATCTGGTTACTTTAATGCCAAAATACAGAACTCTACAATTAAGATGATTGAGGACGTTCCAACTCAGCAGACTCAGATTCCACCTCAGACTCAGACTCAGAGTCCTATGTTTCAAACTGACAATATCAGGAAAAGATCTATTGAGTCCATTCAGGAGGACATGGCTTTAGCTGCTATCGTTGTTAACTCTTACAACGATATGATTAGTGGACAGGTTCTTAACAATCATCTCGAGAATGAAGATTATGATCAGATCGATGAAGATGAGCTAGAGAGGATGGACATTCTGTACTGTATGGGTAGCATTGTTAGGCGTGCAAGGAAGTATTTAAAGAGAACTGGTCAACGATCTTTGAGTTTAAACAGGGATTCTAAGTTTGGTTTTGACATGGCGAAGGTTAGATGTTACAACTGTGATGAACTTGGTCACTTCAAGAAGACTTGTACTAGACCACCAAAGGCTGGTTATCATGATCCTTTTCTTAGTACAACCATCTCAGTGACTCCCCAACACGTCATTGTTGAGAAGGAATCATCTGGTTCTGCTCAACCTAAAGCCTTAACTGGTTCCACAATATATCCTGATGAAGTTTGTGACTGGTCTATTCCAGTTGATGCTCAGAAAGCTAATGTTGTATTTGTGGGAAAGAGTCCGGCTGAAATTGAGGAAGAAAGAGTAGTTCGAAGAAGAGCAGGTTGTAAGGGTAAAGATAATCCAAACTGCACATGCTACGTGTGCAAGTGTGATGCAAGGTTAAAGAGAGCTGAGGAGCTTATGAAATGGTGTTTCAGAAAGAGGGTTAAGGAACAGCTGTATGATAAGTTCCGGAAAGCCAAGGATTTGTTAGACATTGAGTTTACTACTGATCCATCTGATGAAGAAGAAGGTAAAAGTTGTCATGAGGGTACTTGGTTCAGAGAAGAGTTGGGTCATTTGCTCAACCGTGATTTTGTGAGTGGTGATAAGAAAGTTGTGACGGTTCAAAGTCAAGTTAGTTCAGATAATAGTGAGGGTAAGGAAGGTTATGAAGCTGATTATTCGGACAGCACAAGTTCGGAGTACGAATCAGAGTCAGATGCAGAATCACAGGATGGAAGGAATAACTATGCTTTTATGGCTAATACTTCCAGTAACGATAAGGTATGTACTGATTCAATTTCTAAATGTGCTTATTGTTTTGGTTATGAACAGGAAATTGAAAGACTTGAATGCGTTATTTCTAAGCTAAGTGAAATACCTGTTACTTGTGAGACCTGCCCTAAACTTAGGACTGACCTTAAGAACCTAAGCTTAGAAAATCAGACCAACAAGAAGAACTATGAAGATGCCCTTTTCTACCTTAACAAACAGAAAGAATATGTTGAGGTGATTAAGTCTCTAGAAAACCAAATAGGTCACATGAAATCAACCATTAGAGATGATGAAAAGGTGATCACAATGTATTTGGGGCAAATAGAGACTCTTAAGGCTGAAAAGGATTCTTTTAAGTTAAAATATGAGTCTGAGAAAGCTAGAATAGATAACTGGCAGAGGATGTCGTATGTGACTCAGACTTTTAATCATCCTAAACGGGAGGGTCTGGGATATTCTGAGGTTGCACCACCTCTTATGGGTGAGTATGTTAATAAGCCCGTGGAGAAGTTTAAGGAACCAGTGGTGGAACCACCATATGGTAAACCTAAGGAGACCCCAGTAGTTAGTGCTAGTAAGGTTGTTGATTCTAAGAACCCTACAGAGGTTGTTTATGAGACTGAGTCTGATACTGACATAGACACTGAGAAAGATAGCAAACCATTTGTGCCAGTGACTAAGCCAGTTACGATTCTTAAGAATCCAAAACACAGTGAGAATAGGAGTGAGAGTCTTAAGACGCCGACAAAGAGTGTAGAAAGGCCCAAACAGAGTAAGAAAAAGACCACTTTATCTACTCCTATTAAGTTTGTTAAAGAAAATAATTCAGAAAAACAGCAGGTTAGTGTTCCTAAGGTAGAACAACCACCTAAAGGTGGGAGTTCTAATTCTGAGAAAGTGTCCAAGTATGTTCCGCCTAGTCGGTGTCAGACTGTTGAAAAACAGGTTTTGACACCCCCTACGATTAGACAACGTACTGAACAGCCTAGGATACATTTTTCACCGATTAGACGCAGGTTGTTTAACGTTAATGATTTTGATAATGTTAACTGTTTCAAATGTGGGAGGCTGGGACACAGGGCTGTGGATTGTGGACCCATTAGACAGACACCCCGCAGGAAGATTGATCTCAGCCCAAATCGTTCTTTTTATAGAAGATCATCTTCTCCTGTGCACAATTCAAATGTGAAAGTAATTGATTCAAAGGTTTTTCAAACTAACGATTATTATAGAAAACCATTGCAGAAAAATACAGTTTGGAGACCAAAATCTGAGGTGAAGGGTGTTCAACGTCCTGCAGGTCCTTCGGGATCCAAGGGACAATGGGTGGAATTGCCAGTTGTTGGCATTGACGGGAAACCCACTGCCATTAGGGCATGGGTTGCCCTTTCTAACTAATCCTCTTACTTTAATGTGCAGGTCGCCTACAATCCACGCTGCAGTACATGGATTGTTGATAGTGGGGCGTCCAGGCACATGACAGGGAACTTGTCCTTACTTTCTAATGTGAAAACAGTGGATGGTGGACCGGTTTCTTTTGCTGGTAGTGAAGGAGGGTTTATTACTGCTCAAGGTGTAATCGCGAATGAAAATGTCAGCTTTGATAAGGTTAATTTTGTGGAGCAGATGTCAAACAATCTGCTTTCAGTCTCTCAGGTTGCTGACAAGAAGTATACAGTAGCATTTGATGATAAACAATGCTATATTTTGAAGAAAGAATTTGTTATTCCGGAAGACATGATTCTGATGACTGCTCCCAGATGCAAGGATCTCTATATCCTTGACATGCGTAAGGCTCATGTAAAGGAAGCTACTGGCCATCAGGCTTTCGTTTCTAAAGCTACTGAACAAGAGTCTATCATATGGCACAAGCGTATGGGTCATTTGAGTCTGAGGAAGATGAACAATCTAGTCCATAATGGATTAGTTGAGGGTGTTAATCTTAAAAGTTTTCATATTCCTGATGTGTGTCTTCCATGTAAACAGGGGAAACAAACGAAAAAGTCACATGCTACCAAAAAGCATCATTCTGTTAACATTCCTTTGGAGCTGTTGCATATGGATCTCTTTGGTCCAGTCAACTGTAAAACTCTCACAGGAGAATCCTATTGCTTGGTAGTTACTGATGAATATTCACGTTTTTCTTGGGTGGTGATGTTGAAGAATAAGTCGGATACTTTTGAGCATATTAAGGTGCTGATTCTAAAGCTCGAAAGTTTATATAAATTGAAAGTGAGAAAGATTCGTACTGATAATGGTACGGAGTTTAAGAACAATCAGATGCTGCAGTTTTGTAACGAAAAGGGGATACAACAGCAGTTCAGTCCTGCTTATACACCACAGTCAAATGGTGTTGCTGAGAGAAAGAACAGGACTTTGATTGAGACCGCAAGAACAATGTTAGCTGATTCATGTCTTCCGATTGCCTTCTGGGGTGAAGCAGTGAGTACAGCGTGTTATGTTATGAACAGAGTTCTCGTGGTGAAGCGTCATGGTAAAACTTGTTACGAGCTGCTGCATAAGAGAAAACCTAATATTAAACATTTCGAACCCTTTGGCGCACCTTGTACTATTTTGGTACGTGATGCTGGAGGAAAATTTAATTCAAAGGTTGTTTCTGGTATCTTCTTGGGTTACGGGAATCCGAACAAGCGGGTGTACAACAATGAGACAAAACGTCTGGAAGAACAGTTTGAAGTTGATATTCAGCGCAATGCACCGCCTCGTGTCAGTAAAGGTTATGCATGGCAGTTTGAGTATGATAAGCTTTTTGATTCATTCAATCTTCCACCAGGTGCTACAGAGGAAGAACTTCTGACTCAGATATTGTTTGATTCTCAGAATTCTTCAGAAAATGTTATCACTATTCCTACGCAGGTTCAGAATCCGGTTTCTAGCGTGCAACCAAGTCCACAAAGTGTTCAAGGTAATCTTGAGTCTAATGAGGACGGGGTAGTTGATACAGATAAAGATAGTGAGTTAGATGATGATGTGGAACGTACAGTATTGACAGAGAGACATCTGAATCCTCTATATAACCAACCATCTACTGTGACTGATCCAGAACAGATAGCAGATGCAGGAGGTTTACGGAGATCGAATCGTGTTATTCTGCCACCAAAGCGTCTGGCAGACTATTATGTGGATACAAGAGGACTGCCTAGTGTCAATCCTCCTCAAACTACTACATCTGGGGCATCCACGTCAGGAGTTATCTCTACATCCGAGGTTTCCGCGGTTACTGAAAATATGACTGCAGTTGAAGATGTTCAAAGTGAAAGTGCGAATTTGGTGACAGCTTTTTATTCATCATTGAACAAGACAGGGAGAGTGTTTGTTCATGCCCACTCGTGTTATGTGTGTCAAATCGAGCCGGAAGATGTATACGAAGCTTTAAAGTACGATGAGTGGGTAAGTGCTATGCAGGAAGAGCTGTTGCAATTTAAACATCTTAAGGTTTGGAGGTTAGTCAATCCACCGCATGGTTGTGTACCCTATGGTCTTCGTTGGGTTTTGAAGAATAAGAAAGATGAGCAGGGTATAGTGATTCGTAATAAAGCTAGATTGGTGGTTAAGGGATATCAGCAAATCCCGGAAATTGACTATGATGAGGTTTTTGCTCCAGTTGCGAGACTGGAGGCTATCAGGATTTTCTTGTCCTTCGCGTCCTATATGGGTTTCAAAGTTTATCAAATGGATGTGAAGAGTGCGTTTTTGTATGGTGAGATAAACGAGAAAGTGTTTGTTGAACAACCGCCTGGTTTTGAGGATCCGCATTTCCCAGAAAAGGTGTATCGACTAGAAAAGGCGCTATATGGTCTACACCAAGCTCCTAGAGCTTGGTATGCAACGTTGTCCAACTACATGCTTGAAAATGGTTTTCGGAGAGGTGTCATTGATCAGACACTTTTCATCAAGAAGAAAGGACAACATCTTATGTTAGTGCAGGTCTATGTTGATGATATTATTTTCGGGTCTACAGATCAGAGTATGGTTGATGAGTTCGAGAAGGTTATGCAACGGAAGTTTAAGATGAGTTCCATGGGAACTATTAAGTTTTTCTTAGGTTTGCAGGTAGCTCAAACGGATAAAGGCATCTTCTTACATCAGACGAAGTATGTTGCTGATATCCTTAAGCGCTTTCAGGTAGATACAGAGAGACCAGCTAAGACTCCGTTGTCGGTTAATCATGGGATTTCACCAGATAAGGAGGGTGCTCCAGTGGACCCTACTTTGTACAGGGCTATCATAGGTTCTCTAATGTACCTAACTGCTTCTAGACCAGATATAATGTTTGCGGTGTGCCTGTATGCTCGTTATCAGGCAAACCCTAATGTTCATCATATGTTAGTGGTCAAGAAGATTCTGAGGTATCTAAAAGATACTCTCAGCTTAGGGTTATGGTATCCGTGTGAGGATGGTTTTGATCTCACAGCGTACAGTGATTCAGACTATGGAGGTTGCAAGAAAGATTTCAAGTCAACATCAGGAGGGTGTCAATTTCTTGGTAGCAAACTAGTAACCTGGCAGTGTAAGAAGCAGACAGCAGTGGCTCAGTCCACTTGTGAAGCAGAATATATTGCCGCGGCCAGCTGTACATCACAGGTTATCTGGATACAACAGCAACTACGTGACTACGGTTTGAAAATCTCTAACACTCCTATTTATGTTGATAATACTGCTGCCATAGTTGTCACTAAGAATCCCGTAAATCACTCTAAAACGAAACATATAGGGATTAAATACCATTTCATTAGAGATTGCTATGAGAAAAAGTTAATTGATGTAGTGCAAATTGACACTACAGCCCAAAGGGCTGATCTCTTCACAAAAGCTTTAAATAAACCACGTTTTGAATTTCTATTAAATGAGATAGGTGTTAAGTTGCTTCAAGATGTAGTTCCTGAAACTGAAATTCCTGAAACTGAGGTTCCTGACACAGAGGAATCTAAGCCTGAGACTGAGTTGTGAATGGTTAGAAACTGCTTGTAGAGTTTGAATAGTTTTGCATGATAGCTTCTAGATCATTTGCATTTTTCGTTTGCATGATAGATTAGTTTTTACTGAAATTTGCGTGTTTGCTTATGTTTTTAGATAGTTTTATGCTTTTGTACAGAGAAAATCAAAAAGCCATAAAAATTGAAAAACCAGAAAAACAAATAAAAATTAGAAAAATAGAAAATCCATAAAAAGTGAAAAATCAGAAAATGAGTTGCTTGTTATGTTTGTGGGGAAGTGATTGCAATACTGAACTGACATGTAAGTTGTGAAAAACAAGTAATACAGGATGATTGATAATATGTTGGTAAACTTTATTGATCTAATTCTAGATAGAGATGATCACACTAATAACGCGTAAATATCATGATGAGGAAATCGTGGAAAGGTTTACAGCGGTTGAGGGTAGTCACCTACTTATCACTGAATATGTACCGAGAAATGATTGAACAGAAACTCGACAGACGGTTGAGGTCTCCCCTACTACGATTTATACTCGGTAGCAAAAGGATAATTTTGTGAGTCCCCAAGGTGAGCATATTTTGTCTAGGATGCATACTTGTTTCTATTTACCTTTATTACTTGGACCGAAATCCAACAACATACATATCGGGTTCCCAAAGGGAGGTGTTTTCTCTAAAAGGGTTGAGAAGTGCAGTTTTGTATCACAGACACAGAATGATTTTTAAAAGGCAACATCATCGGGTTCTAGATTTCCACATACGAAGATTGGTTTTCCGTGCAGTTATAACAAATGTCAAAGACAGTGGTGCGTCATCATCATGTTTAGTTGTAATCATTTATTTATTTATTTTGTTTATGTATTGTAAGGAGAAAATGCAACATCAGAAAATTCAAAAAAAAAAAAAAAAAAAAAAAATTGCAAGTTATGGATTGTTTATGTTTATTTATGTATTTATTTCAATTTGTAAATAACATGATGCACTACATAGCTGCAAGAGAATCATGGATCAAGAATTGAACAGAGTTTCAGAGATTCCTCGGTTATCAATGTTTGAGACAACATACATTCCAATCGGAGACTTATTTGAACGATTTCGTTATCTACATCCGAGGGGGAGAATTTATCAGATCATCAGATATAGAGAACTTAAATCATTTAGTTCACATCTCAATTAGTGAACTTTACATCTTTTGTCTGTGATTGTGCCTATTGACCTGGATAGAGGGAATATCTTCTGGAAAGTATCTTAGCGTTCCATCACTCAAATATATATATCACTTCCATCCATCCAACACCATACATCATACTATTTCCGTTTAAGTATGGGGTTTATAGCGGCCGGTATGCGTCCTTAACAGAGTATGCAATAAATTTGAGATTAACAATGTTATCTGAAACGAAAGGTATAAGTTTAAGGTAGAAGCCAAAGGCTGACAGGGTTGCTAGAAACATCGTGAGATGGTTCTGTTCAATAGAATCGAAAGTACATTGATGTGATAAGAGGACAGCGTCAACAGGTTTGTGCTCAATTGTTCTACCCGAGAAATCGTGCGATCTCAAACGAGGACTGACTTTGTGATGTAAATCTGACATTGAAAAATGTTAAAGTAATTAATCTAACGTGATCATCGAAGTCTAGGGTGAAAGTTGATGAATGTTTATTGATATATTTGAAGGTTGTTCTGTATATGCTTTAATGAATAAGTTCGTGAATGAACTATGGAATAACATGTCAATATAGTTCAGTTCTGATCCCCGAATCAAAAAGATTCAATCAATTTTATATGCCAACTCACAAAAAGATATGTTATTCTTCTGGAAGTGTGACTATGATAAGCAGTATTATTTGTTCCTATGCTGATAACATCATGAATTTGTTAATGTTAATGCTTTATGAAACTGATGTTAAAGGTTTATTATCCACAGATCTAAAAGGTTAAATGTTACTGATTATATCTGTTATTATATTGCTGATCATGATACACTTGATCTTGTACAGTTATTTGCTTTGTGTATTTGCATGAGCATGTGATAAGGCTAAAAAGAAACATATATTTCATAGCAATATCCCTCCTAAATAATAGGTTTTCATATGTAATTGTATTATATTTTCATTGTAATTGTTTAAATAAATAAGTACGAAGACAAAAGGCGAAAACGAAGATTTGAAGATACAAACGTCCAAAAAGCTCAAATGTTCAAGATATAATTCAAAAGGTTCAATTTATTGATGAAAAACGTCTAAAAATGACAAGAGTACAAGTTACAAAACGCAAAGTACAAGATATTAAATTGTACGCAAGGACGTTCGAAAATCCGGAACCGTGACATGAGTCAACTATCAACGCCCGACGCAATGGACCAAAAATTATGAGTCAACTATACATAAGAAAAAAATATAATATATAAATAATTATATAAATTATTTATATATTATAAATATATATATAATCATGTCGAAAAGCTATGAGACAAAGGATCCTGAGCTGGATTTTCAAACTCCATGACTCGCGGAGTTTGAAGGCCAAAAACTCCACGACTCGCGGAGCTGTCAGAAATCAAAATGCCTATAAAAGGCCATGCATTCTGCCGAGTTTATATATAATAAATAATAATAATAATACTCTGTAATAAATAAATAAATAAATATATATATAATATATATAGTATAGGGTAGTTTTATATTAGATTAGTTCGGGTTATGTAAAAGTTATTTTTACGGGTTTTTGAAGTCGAAATTCTGTCCGTGTAACACTACGCGATAAATACTCAATGTAAGTTATGTTCTCCTTTTTAAATTAATGTCTCGTACTTAAGTTATTATTATGCTTATTTGAGCCAAAGTAATCATGATGTTGGACTAAATATTAAAGACGGGGTAATTGGGCTTTGTACCATAATTGGGGTTTGGACAAAAGAACGACACTTGTGGAAATTAGACTATGGGCTATTAATGGGCTTTATATTTATTTAACTAAATGATAGTTTGTTAATTTTAATATAAAGATTTACAATTGGACGTACCTATAAATAACCACATACACTCGATCGGACACGATGGGAAGGATATTTATATGTACGAATAATCGTTCATTTAACCGGATACGGGAATGGATTAATAGTCTATGGAATTATTAAAACAGGGGTGAAATTATGTACAAGAACACTTGGCATAATTGATAACAAAGTATTAAAACCTTGGGTTACACGAAGTCGATAACCTGGTGTAATTATTAAACAAAGTATTAAAACCTTGTTACAGTTTAAGTCCCCAATTAGTTGGAATATTTGACTTCGGGTATAAGGATAATTTGACGAGGACACTCGCACTTTAAATTTATGAACGATGGACTGTTATGGACAAAAACCAGACGGACATATTAAATAATCCAGGACAAAGGACAATTAACCCATGGGCATAAAACTAAAATCAACACGTCAAACATCATGATTACGGAAGTTTAAATAAGCATAATATATTTTATTTCATTTTTCCTCGTACTTTTATTTATTGTCATTTTAATTATTGTTATTTATTTTATATTGTTAGTTAAATATCGTCATTTACTTTACGCTTCGCTTAAAATATAAAATCGACAAACCGGTCATTAAACGGTAAAACCCCCTTTTATATATTATTAATATAATATATTTTGTACGAATATAATTGTTTAAAATATAGTGTGAAATAAGCCAGCTCCCTGTGGAACGAACCGGACTTACTAAAAGCTATACTACTCTACGATTAGGTACACTGCCTATAGTGTTGTAGCAAGGTTTAGGTATATCCCATTTGTAAATAAATAATTAAAACTTGTGTAATTTGTAACGTATTTCGTAGTAAAATATAGTACTATCACGTACCCCCACGCTACCACATCAAGTTTTTGGCGCCGCTGCCGGGGAACTTGGCGAAACGCTAGATTTTTAATTTATTTTTGTATAAATATATTTATATATCATTTTAGAAAAACAATAAAAAATTTAAAAAAAAAAACCGAAAATGCAAACTCCACCACTCGCGGAGTTTGCAGGCTTAAAACTCCACGACTCGCGGAGCCACCCTGACAGACGCACCCAGAACCCTAATTTGGCATTTATTACGAGTATAATTTAATTATTATTATTAAAACTTAATTAGGTTTATATTTAATATTAATATTTAGTTTTAGTTTTTAAATTAATTTGTATTTTAAATATTAATTAGTATTATTAAATATATATATATATATATATATAAATTAATACTTTTATAAAATAAATAATATAAAAACAATATTTTTATAAAAATAAATAATTTTTATAACTTTAAGTTTCTTTTTATATTTTGTATCTTTTCATTTGTTTTAGCGTAATATTTGTATATTTTTCGTTCGTAGCTAGTTTTAAGACATAGTTTTTGCCGTAGCTTATTTTTATTTTCTATATTTTTAGGCTTTGCCGTAAAATTCCTTAAGTGCTTTTTCTTTAGACTAAGATTTAGGTGCTTTAGAATTTTGCGACGCCATTTTTCGCTTTAGTTTTAAATAGATTTTAGTGCCTTTAAGTAATTGCCGTTTTCTGAATAAAATTGCATTTACCTTTAGACCTTTAGGCGCAACTTTTTAGATATAATTTTTAGACTTTTAAGTTACGACACACTATTTTCTTATTTTTATTTTTCGACGTTTTTCGACGCGCATTCTTTTTCTTTCTTATTTATCGATGCTTTAGTTTTTAGGACTTAGAAATTTTCTCTATTTCTTATCTAATATCTCAAACGGAAAGAAAAATTATTTAAGTGGTTAAATTAATGGACGTTGACAATTTTCTGCTTCGTAGTAATAGTTGGATTTGTTAGTGGCTGAGTTGTGAGCTTCCGATTTAAAGGGTTCTGGCTCCCTGCTGCATCTTTTGGCTATTCGAAACGTGGGCAAAAGCAGAAAAGTCTATTAATTGGACAACTTATATAAGTTTTTCTATTTTTATAACTAATAGGATAATTAGTAAATGCACCACATTGTAGCTAAAATTTGGCCATCGCAATAAAATGGAAAATTTTGAAAACAAGGCTATGGAAACCCTTTTTGATATCCAAAATCAATTAAATCAATACTCTCAAACGAGTGTTGATGACAATTCATTCGGTCAATCTTGGATCACGAATGACGAAACAATAACTGGTTGTGAAATATGTGGAGATTATCACTCAACATGGGAATGTTATTATTACGTTCCTATGGAAAATTACGCACCCACGGAACCTGAATGGAATGATTTTGAAGAATACAATTCAAATTGGGATTATTCCCAAGAATATATCCAAACTCAACAACCAGTAGACGAGGAAAATTACGTGTCTGAAAATTTATTAGACAATATGAAAATCAAACTCGAAGAACTCAATGCTCAAAATGAACAAATGAGAGAGTTTGTAAACCGGCAAGCTGAAACTCTATCAGACTACACACCTGTTGATCTGAGGAGTATTGTGCAAGAAAATCTCATATCATCGAATTTTGATGAATTAGAGAGCTCCGAAATTACCAACTATCCCGATGATACTTTTTATTCAGTCTTACCAATTTCACAACATATCGACACATTAGCCTCTACCGACGAAATCATCGATCCATCAATGGATAAAGAAGAAGTAAGGGTGACAAATTGGTACTCTTGGGAAAACGATAACGTTGAAAATTTTACCCCCGAGACCAAAATGGTGAGACCAATAAGTACCGTTAATGAAGAAGAATCTACTCCAATCCTGAAATTCACCATTCCACAACCTTTCAACCCAATATTCTCAATAGACGAGTCATCTACCGAAGATGAACTACGAGCTTTAATAGATAATGACACCTCGAATTTCACCCAATTGGGTAATAGAGGTGAAACCTTTGATCCCGAGAATGAATGGAAGGAAATGTTAGGAATTATCCACCCTATAGAAATATGTATGTCGATGTATATCGATCCATTTGACCAAGAACCAGAAAAGAGACATATCCATTTACTAAAAGCTACACTTAAAAAAGAATTAAGTAGTGACGATCGGGAGAGTCTAAACTTTAAACCCATTGATATATTATACACCACCCGAGATGTAAATAACTGGCTCACTATTCTAATTCGTGGAACTTATTCTACCGACTTCACATGTCATCAGCTAAGTGTGGGGAAGTCTAACCCCACTTAACGTTAAATTAGGGGTTCGGGTTAGTGCATAACTCGTTAATAAACATGCATAATAAGTTAGGGTAAAAGACGCATTTTCAAAGATTAGCAAATAGTCCAGAAAAGCAACCGTTTTTGAAGAAAAACATGTGTGATAAAACAATAAAAGGAATGAACGATGAGGCGCGCCATCTATCATTCGACGAGCTTTGTAATTACAAACTGGGTATTTTTAATTACTTTTCTACACTAATCACCCTCATGAATTTATAATTATAGTCTGATTTCATGCAAATGAGGGCATTGCATGATCTCAAGTGTGGGGAAGGGTTATAAATTCTCTCGGATTTACACTTGGTTTATTTGCCAAATTTTGTGAAAATTTGAAAAATTTTCAACTAAATGAAGTCAAAATCATGTTTATACATATTTATGAACGATAAAAACTAGGTGTTAATACCGAAATTATCGTTACCTCGAAAAGGACATAAATTGAGAAACAACCAAAAACGCTTGAATTCATTTAAAATGGAATAAAGGAGAATAAAAAGGTAAAGAAAGAAACTAAGTGTGGGGAGAATGTACCAAGTTAATTAAAAACTATCTATCACATGTTTGTGCAAAGTTATTACAGGTGTTTTTGTTTTGGACTAAATTAACTGTTTTACCCGATGAAAGAAAAGAAAAGATGGATCTACACGATGAATCAATTCCATCATTAAGAGGAAGTAAAGTCTTCCGAAAAAGACACGCGCTTCTTGGTTTAGGTCAAGAATTTGTCGTCCAGACCAGCTGTAGGTTGACGAAAAATCTAGAAAATTCATCTCTAAAATCAGCAGGAAATTCACGGACCTCAGCATCAAACAGGGTCGCCAAGTGGTCAGATTTATCCTAACCATGAGAAGGATTTATCTCATACAATGGGGGGCACCGTGCAAATTAGCTTGATAAGACTAATGAATCAGATCCCCAGAAAGGATAATCTCCTTAAAAGATCAAAAAATCAGCTTTTAAGACTGATATTACTCAATCCTTGAGATTGACCTTAAAGATTGAGAATTCAAACTCATGGAATTCAATGATATCTAAACTCGAGCTTGAACGAGAAAATATTTTGATCAAAAGTTACAAACCGATTTGTTTTCTGAAAACCTATTTTCAATGCGTTCATTACCATTGAACGTAAAATCCTAGGAATTCACCTGGAATTCATTAGGTCACCTGAACCAAATCGGGTGTCAACCGTAAGAACGGTGGTTGCATAGCATGGTCAAAGACAGGACCTTGTGCCAGACCAAAAAAATTATAGGATGATCTTTACTATTGCTCCTACAAAGGATAGTAATTGCGTCCGACACGTTATAGACCATAATTAAATGCATGTCATTAGACATTGCCTTAACAGTTTCTTGTTCATCGCTTTCCTTTACAACCGGACGGTAGTTTTCCGAAAGGTAATATACAGGACAAGTGAACTGGACGTGTTGCTTTCCTAATACAAGGTTAGCAATTGGGTAACACAAAACCACAAGTGTTGAACTAAAATTTTCAAATCTAAAACCCACACAACCCATAAAAATATTTTGCAAACACCGGTGAAGGGTTATTCCGGAAAACTTGTCTAGGGTAAAAGCTAGATTGAATTTTTAAAAGATCAAATATTTTCATAAAGATCCAATTTCCTAACGGATCTAAATTTTCATAGTCATGTGGGACTGTAAATCGCCTTTCAAATGTGCACTTTGCTTTAGAAACCAAAAGTAAATCGACTATTTGATTGCAAGTGTCGTTGACCTAAACCCGAGGCAACGGTGGATGACACACCCACCTTTAACCATGGTTCTATCGTTACTATCATTGCTTATACCACCATATCAAAATCACTGATGTACAAAGTGTGATGAATAAAAAAGTGATTCATGTATATTTTTATTTCAAGTTCTGTATTGCTTGAGGACAAGCAACGCTCAAGTGTGGGGATGTTTGATAAGGCTAAAAAGGAACATATATTTCATAGCAATATCCCTCCTAAATAATAGGTTTTCATATGTAATTGTATTATATTTTCATTGTAATTGTTTAAATAAATAAGTGCGAAGACAAAAGGCGAAAACGAAGATTTGAAGACACAAACGTCCAAAAAGCTCAAATGTTCAAGATACAATTCAAAAGGTTCAATTTATTGATGAAAAACGTCTAAAAATGACAAGAGTACAAGTTACAAAACGCAAAGTACAAGATATTAAATTATACGCAAGGACGTTCGAAAATCCGGAACCGGGACATGAGTCAACTATCAACGCCCGACGCAATGGACCAAAAATTATGAGTCAACTATGCATAAGAATAAAATATAATATATAAATAATTATATAAATTATTTATATATTATAAATATATATATAATCATGTCGAAAAGCTATGAGACAAAGGATCCTGAGCTGGATTTTCAAACTCCACGACTCGCAGAGTTTGAAGGCCAAAAACTCCACGACTCGCGGAGCTGTCAGAAATCAAAACGCCTATAAAAGGCCATGCATTCTGCCGAGTTTATATATACTAAATAATAATAATAATACTCTGTAATAAATAAATAAATAAATATATATATAATATATATAGTATAGGGTAGTTTTATATTAGATTAGTTCGGGTTATGTAAAAGTTATTTTTACGGGTTTTTGAAGTCGAAATTCTGTCCGTGTAACACTACGCGATAAATACTCAATGTAAGTTATGTTCTCCTTTTTAAATTAATGTCTCGTACTTAAGTTATTATTATGCTTATTTGAGCCAAAGTAATCATGATGTTGGACTAAATATTAAAGACGGGGTAATTGGGCTTTGTACCATAATTGGGGTTTGGACAAAAGAACGACACTTGTGGAAATTAGACTATGGGCTATTAATGGGCTTTATATTTATTTAACTAAATGATAGTTTGTTAATTTTAATATAAAGATTTACAATTGGACGTACCTATAAATAACCACATACACTCGATCGGACACGATGGGCGGGATATTTATATGTACGAATAATCGTTCATTTAACCGGATACGGGAATGGATTAATAGTCTATGGAATTATTAAAACAGGGGTGAAATTATGTACAAGAACACTTGGCATAATTGATAACAAAGTATTAAAACCTTGGGTTACACGCAGTCGATAACCTGGTGTAATTATTAAACAAAGTATTAAAACCTTGTTACAGTTTAAGTCCCCAATTAGTTGGAATATTTGACTTCGGGTATAAGGATAATTTGACGAGGACACTCGCACTTTAAATTTATGAACGATGGACTGTTATGGACAAAAACCAGACGGACATATTAAATAATCCAGGACAAAGGACAATTAACCCATGGGCATAAAACTAAAATCAACACGTCAAACATCATGATTACGGAAGTTTAAATAAGCATAATATATTTTATTTCATTTTTCCTCGTACTTTTATTTATTGTCATTTTAATTATTGTTATTTATTTTATATTGTTAGTTAAATATCGTCATTTACTTTACGCTTCGCTTAAAATATAAAATCGACAAACCGGTCATTAAACGGTAAAACCCCCTTTTATATATTATTAATATAATATATTTTGTACGAATATAATTGTTTAAAATATAGTGTGAAATAAGCCAGCTCCCTGTGGAACGAACCGGACTTACTAAAAGCTATACTACTCTACGATTAGGTACACTGCCTATAGTGTTGTAGCAAGGTTTAGGTATATCCCATTTGTAAATAAATAATTAAAACTTGTGTAATTTGTAACGTATTTCGTAGTAAAATATAGTACTATCACGTACCCCCACGCTACCACATCAGCATGCATTTCTGAATTAGTTTGCATTCATGTGTTAGTTGCATGTGCATTTATATTTCATCTTTTAAGTCCACAACTCAGTTCTGGGTAAGGTTTACTGTGAAAGGAACCTTAGGTTTCTTATTGTTTTGAATATAAGTTGTTTTGATCTTAAAGGAACAAAGCGTGATGTTTTTTATTGTGGAGATCAGTCCCAGGGGGAGTTAGTGTAAATGGGTAAAAGTCTGATATTGAAAAGTGTTAAGTTTTAAAAGTTTTCAAATGTCAGACCACCGGCCGACAGTCTTTACATCCGGCCGATGGACTCAGACCCTCGCCCGAGTGTCAAGACCATCGGACCGACGGACTTGACCATCGGCCGATGGTCACTGACAGGGTATAAAAGGACCCAGCGACGAACGGGTCAGTCACTCTGGCCAAAATTATGTGATTTTACCCTAATTTTCTGAAGTTAAGGAGAAAGGTTTTGATCCAGTTTTTATTATTCATCTTTTCTTTGTGATCTTAGCGCCGTAAACAAGGTAACATAACTCTTAATCGTTTGTTTGTAATCGATGATTTAGTGTTCGAAGTATAAACTTTAAATCAGATGAGTTTTATTTGAGATCTGTTGAAATTGATGTTTGATGTATGATAAACGGCCCCTTTAGCATCTGTTATAACAGGAATTTGAACTAGAAACGTCAAATCGGACGATTTGATCAATTTCGAGTCACAGATCTGATGAACTACCTCCGGCCGAGGGTCTCTGTCCATCGACCGATGGTGTCCATCGATCTGCCGGACATCTTGTCACTCGGCCGAAGGTCGTTATTTGACCAGTGTGTGTATGTGGTTAGACCATCTGCCGTAGGTCTAGACCATCGGACCGATGGTCTCCACCATCGACCGATGGTCATTCTGTTGGACCGATGGTAGATTATTTTAATTAATTTTAATTGAATGATTGGTCTCTGATAATTTCTGTGATGCCCATCTAATGCTAGTGCTTGTAGTTTGTATTAGAATGTCAGGTGGCTCATTTGTTGGTCAATGGATGTTCAACATCGACCGTAGGAGAATCCTAGCTAGATATCGACCAATCTTAGTAGAACAAAAGGTCATTGTGACTCGACAGACTTATAGTCCTTGGGAACAGATTGGGTGTCAGGCTTTCATAGATATTGGGGATTATTACTGTCCTGCTCTACTTAGAGAATTTTACGCCAATGTTGCTCTAGAGGATGGTAAGAAGAAGTTTGTACACTCGGGTCTATTTAATCAACAGTATAGGTGGACTTTAGAGGAATTCTCAAACCTGTTAAACGTTCCTCATACTGGGGTTAAGATACTGTACCCTAGCAAAGATATCAGAAAGATTCCCAGTAGATTCAGATTGTCAGATGTTATTGTTAGGATATGCAAGCCAGAGAAGGTAGTGTATACTGGTAGAGTTGAGGTTAGTGATGAAGATATCTTGCCACAACATGAGATACATTTGAGAATCATCAAAAGAAATGTGACTTTTAGGAGAGAAGGAGATCATTTGCTGTCTGGTACTGAAGTCTTGTTTCTATATTGCCTACTAGAGGGTATTCAAGTGAATGTGGGACACTTTCTCATTCATATGATGAAAGATTTTCTTGAATCAGAAGAACCATTCCCATATGCAGCTTTACTGTATAACTTGTTTGAGAAACTTGGTGTGATTCAACATGAAGAAAAGTTAGTGCCAGAGGATCCCATAATGGGATGATTGATTCTGATGTTATGTTTATGTTTGATTATTTTCAGATTATTCTGTAATTTGATAATGCTAGCCTGTTAGCATTGATACGGTATCTTATGTCTGTAATGATCTAACTTTGAACATGTGATTATGTAACCGTGATCGTATTAATGTGATATGTTCTGTGATGATAAATCAGTGATACTTAATTAATCATGAATTTAACGCTGATTAAGAATTGTGTTTGCAGTTTTTGTTAATCATGTCAGGTGCACAAATGGATCAAGAACAAGCTGTCCACAGTTCTGAGACTGAATCATCAGGAGGACCCACATCTGCTAGTCTTCCAGGGTTGAAGGCGAGCCCTAACTCTAATCTGATGGCGTGTCTAAATGACAAAGGTCCAAATGCTAGCAAGTACAAGACTGTGATTGAATTCTTGAAGCGTTCAAGGATATTTGCTGCGGTGTCAATGCCATGTACTGCTTATTATTCTCATCAGAGAGAATTCTGGGCTAACGCTAGAGTGGAAACTGTTGATAATAAGCTTGTGATAGTAAGTCGAGTATGTGATCAAGAGGTTAAGATATCTGAGTATACTATTCGGAACACGTTTTTGTTTGAGGATGATGAGAAAATGCCCAAGAGACTGTCGAAGACTAAGATTGCTGGATGTGTGCTGAGATGTGAGTATGCTGGTGATATTACACGTGCTACGATCAAAAGAAGCGGATTCACTCCACCGTACAGATATCTGTCTTTAGTGATTGTTAAGTGTTTGAGTACGTTACAAGGCGGATTTGATGAGCTGAGTGAGATTTATCAGGGAATGTTTGCTGCCTTGATTCTGAAAGCTGATTTCAATTTTTTGGGTGTTATCTTTGATCTGTTGATGGAGAATGTTACGAGCCAACAATACTTGATTTATCCGAGGTTCCTGCAGATAATGATTAATGCTCAAACTATGGATCTACCGAGATCAAAGAAGGACGTCATCGAGCTTAAACATATGACTGATCTTACGTTTAATCGATTAAATCAGAAGAAGAGTGCTAGTGATGGAAAGCTGGTGTGTCATCTTGCGAGGGAAGATTATCAATGTCCACCAGGCAAGAAGTGGAGGAATGAGAACAGTCTATCTGGTCATGAGCCTGATTTTGAGCTAGCAAACAGTGATGAAGAGGCTGATCAGCCGATGAATACTCAGGGTACAGGTGGTTCTGGTACTGGAGGTTTGGCTGATGAGCCCGTTGATGTTAATACTGGTATTGGTGAAAAAGCTCCTAGAGGTGAGAGGAGACGTCTGGTAGAAGATGAAGGTTCTCAGGTTTCTACAAAGATGAGACCGAGCAAGAGGTTTAAGTTGGTTTTGAAGAATCCAGGTGGTTCTGCTACAGGTGCTACACAAAGAACTGCACCTACTCAAGCACAAAGTCAACAACAGCAACAAAGTCAGCCACGGCAACAAACTCAACCGCAACATCAATCACCGCCAATTGTTCAACAATTGTCTCAAGAGACTGTGTCTACTCCAACTCCGGAGGCACCACATACAGGAGCAGAAAGAGGAGTTAGTTCATCTGCGCTTCAGAATCTGAATGATTTGTATGTTCAAGCTATGGCTGATAATCTGAGAATGAAGAAGGATATGGATGCGAAAGTGGAGGAGTTGAGAGAAGAGAATCGTGTGAAAACTGAGGATGTTACTAGGTTGAGAACTCAGGTTGATTTGTTACAGAAGAAAGTTGGTAATCAATCATTGTTGTTAACTGCTGCAAAGAAAGAAGCTTCTGAAGCTAGAAAGGTGGCAGAGTCGGCTTTGGCTAAGATTACTGCTTGGGAAGAGAAGTTTGATCTGGTTGAATTGCCAGAGGGAGAAACTGATGTTCAAATGGTGGTGGCTCCTGGTACTTCAAAAGAAACAGCACTGTCAGTAATTCCTTTACAAATTGATTATAGTTTTAGTGAATTCTTTTCTAAACAGGATGAGCTCAAGCATTCTGTTGTTTATGATGATTTAGAGGAGGGGGAGATCCCTCACAACTTCACCAGAGCTGAGCTGGACGAGCTGGTGCATCTAGAGCAAGAAGAAGCTAAAGCTGCTGACGCACAGTCCGATGATCCTCCATCAGAGGATGATTCTTTTTGTAACATCCCGCATTTTTTCCGTTAAATTATTTTTAACGCCGTCTTTTTTTTATATATTTTATTATTTAATATCCTCAGTATCTCGATTCGTATCCTCCATTAGCTACATTCTTAAAATATTTTCGTTATTGGATTTTAACATCTCTCGTACTCTCGTGTAATTCAAAATAATTCGTTTGGTTAATTCACGCACCCGCACCCGAACTAGAGGGACTAAACTTGCAAAGAGGCCAAAGATTTGACTAGGTCAACTAGTCAAACCTTCAACCTCCTCCTCTCATTTTCTCTCTTTCTCTCTTTTCATACTTCCATTTCCTCTCAAGAACTCAACCAAGATTCATCATCTAATTTCGGATTTGGAGGCTAACATCAAAACAAATTACATATTTGGAATCCTCTCTTCATCCTCTTCGACTTGATACCAATTTCATCTCATTTGGGTAACTTTCTAAAATTACTAGATTTTGTGTTCTTGATGTTTTTGAATTATAAAAGTGTTAATTAGTGTCTATGGCTCGTGTATAACATGAATATATGATTTACTTACTCGATTTGTTGTTTTGAGTAACTAGTTTGAACATTTGAAATGGGTTTGCTTAATCTTGCATTTTGGAAGATTAAATGTTGTTTGATTGTTAAAGTTCATGTTTTAATTGTGTTACTAGTATCACTAGCTTCGTTTTGATGCGTAGGTTGATTAAGAAAACTTCAAAAACATGATTATTGATTTTGAGATGTTTGACTAGGGTTTGATAGTTCTTGACATGAATTTTTGGATGCTTGAATGCCATGGAATGTTAATTATTAGTGTTTAGTTGTAATGTATGTTTCATTACCTTCAAAACGGCATATTATATGTGTGAATTAGTTTCCCGAAACTCAAATTGCATTTGAAGAACTTGAAACCTTAAAAATGAACGTTTAATGATCACTTGATGAGTTTTCGGCTATTATAAATGATGTTTTTGTTTGGTGAAACATGTTTAGTTGTGTTCCTTTTCAAAAGAGCTTTCCAACGGTATAAGATACGTCTTCTAGTTGTTTACGGTTTGAGTTTTGCGTTTGTTTGAAAATTGACCAAGCCTTGAACAAGTGAAACAGGCCTGGGACCAGGCCACGGCCATTGTCGCGGCGCGACAGGCCTGGCCGCGGCGCGGCATAAGCCGTGCCCAGCTTCTGTCTCCGGTGTCCATTTTATGAAAAATGTTTGGCACGTTCTAGACCTCCAATTCACATGCAACTTGTCCCAACATGATTATATATGAATAAAAACCTCAGAAAAATAGTTCGGAACCCGACCCGAACGTGTTGACTTTCGTTGACTTTGACCGACCAAAGTTTGACTTTTAATCAAACTTAACCAAATATTTGTGCAATCGTTCTAACATGTTTTTATACTTGTACCTTGCATGAAACATGACAATTTGATTCACATGCTATTATGATCGAGTCTTAACGAGCCATAGGACTAATTGAACATCTTTGACCTATCGTGTTTACCGTTATTGATACAACCTATTGTTTAGGTCAAGACTAGCATTGTTCTTTGCACACGTTTACTTGTTGAAGTACTTTACTACTCGTGCACTCAAGGTGAGATCATAGTCCCACTTTTACTCTTTTTGAACTTATATTGGGATGAGAAAACATAAACGATTCTTTTGAACTAAGTGAACACAAGAACGGGAAAACAAACATTCTACATACGAGTTTAGAACAAAATCCTCAATTCGATTATCATTAGTTACACTTGCCGGGTGTAAGCGAGAACTTATGTTATATGGCCATATGGGTTGACAACCCTCATCTTTGACGGTTCGCTACCGTCTACGGATGAAATATATTTTCGAGAATCAGTGTTTGTTCTAGCACTAAGTGATGGGGTATACAATGGAAGGAATGTTAAGCTTTGATAATTGGGTGCTCGTGAAACAAACTTTTGGAATGTATTACTATTATTTCATTGATGCAAATCTTGTGGTTCACTTGTACTTACTTACTTAAACCTATGATTTCACCAACGTTTTCGTTGACAGATTTCTATGTTTTTCTCAGGTCTTGCACGATATGTGAAACATGCTTCCGCTTACTAATTGATACTTGCATCCGATGTCGAGTATACATGCATTTCATGGAGCGTCTTTTGACTTTACTTTAAACCGTGTCGCCTAGATTTCAATCGTATCTATAACGTTGTAACTTAACTTTTGGTTGAACAATTCTTGTAAACTTTGAAATAATCTTTATTTTGAAATGAAGGCGACATATTTTGGTCAAACGTTATCTTAAAGACTTATAATCAGGTAATGGGACCCACGTAGCCGACGCCGTCACTTGACGATTTGTCGGGGTCGCTACAGGTGGTATCAGAGCCTTGGTTGTAGGGATTTAGAGTTCATTTGTGTCCACCCCGAGTCATAGGGTACATAGGTGAATCTAGACTACAACCGGCATATAGACTGAAGTAGGAATTATTTGACTAATTGAGCATTTATACTCGAACTCTTCTATCATATCTAACTCGTATTCGATCTTGATCTTACGTTGATAAATTTTGTTGATGCGCCACCTTGACTTTATGAAGTAATGTTAAATGCACATGAGAATCAGGGTAATATAATTTCCGGGATTATATTACGGTGATTCACATGGACGTTCCGACATTATGACGTAAAGAATTTAAGGCGAGTCAAGGAAAAATTTCCTCTCTATCCCATTTCCATACTCCGGTTAGTATTGTTGAAAATACTAACCAACGATATTCTTGTCTCATGAAGGAACAATGGCTCACCAAGGTCAACACAATACTCCTCTCGAAACTCTAGAACAAGCTCTTCAACGAATGATAACCACCGCCGTGGGTACGGCCGTGGCCGATCACTTTTCTAACAACAACAATCATGGAGCCGGTAATTCAATCGAGGGTTGCTCTTACAAGAACTTCATGAAGTACAACCCTCCCACTTTCGATGGAACTGGAGGACCGGTTACTCTCACCCGATGGTTTGAACAAATGGAGACCGTTTTTAACACAAGCGGTTGTCGAGACCAAGATAAGGTCAAGTTTTCCACCCTCACTTTCACCGGTATTGCTCTCTCATGGTGGAACACGTATGTACAATTAGTGGGAAGCGATGAAGCCCACACACTCTCTTGGACCGAATTAAGAGAAAGAGTGATCACCGAATACTTCCCGCGCGATGAGACTCGAAGGCTCGAGCAAGGGCTAAGGAATTTAAGAACGGTCGGGAATGACCTCGGAGCTTATAATCAACGGTTTACCGAACTAGTCTCAATGTGTCCAAATCTCATGACTCCCGAATCCCTAAGAGTCGAACTTTACATGGATGGCCTCCCTAAGAGCATTCAACACGGGGTAATGGCATCCCAACCCACTAACCTACAAGAGGCTTTAGCAAAGGCCCACCAAACTTTGGAAACGGTGAATGAAATGGAAGCACCGGCACCAATGGTCGAGAACCACCCGAGTAACAACAAAAGAACATGGGAAGCCTCTCAATTTAGCAACCACAACAATGACAATAACCCCGCCAAGAAGCCTTTTACCTCCAACGACAAGAAAGGCTATGCCGGAAAACTACCTTTTTGTAACAAATGCCACAAGCATCACTTTGAAGGATGTGGCAGGTTTCGCCACCGGCGCCAAGGACCCGTCGCTCGAAAGATGCCCAACGCACACAGAACGGGTGCTTGCTTCGAATGTGGTCAAACGGGTCATTTTAGGAATGAATGCCCAAATAAGAAAATCAACCCCAACGCACGCCGTTGAACTTTCAACATCAACGCCTAGGATGCCCTAGACGACGATGGACTAGTCACGGGTACGTTTCTTCACAACAAACCGTATACTTCATACTTATTCGATTTCATTACCGTTAGACGTTTTATAACCAAGTCTTTGACTCGTGCTCTTTGCACTCCACTTTTTCCCTAGACACTACTTAGGCAATTTAAGCGACCAACGGAAAAATATTGTGTGCCTATAAATATTATCGGAGAATATACGTTAAGAAATTGAACTCGACACCAATAGAACTAAGGAACTCAAAACCTATTCATTAAGGAGAAATTGTTGCCCTACATTTTTGTATAGATTATTGTGAACTAAGAAATTTTCGGTTGGAAACCGATACCCTCTCCCTCGCATCCATGACCTCATGATTATTTGCACGAATCCCGTATGTTCCAAATCGACCTCCGTTCCGGTTATCATCAATTGGGGGTTAAGTGAGACGATGTCTCCTAAGCCATTTCTGAACTCGCAACGTTAGTTGTAAATCTCTCTTAGTACCGTTTGATTTATCGTATTTATAGATGACATCTTAACTTATTCAAGTAAAGAAGGAAAACGAACAACATCACCATCTTACGCTCGAACTTTTGAGAAAAGAGCAATTCTATACCAAATTCTCCAAGTGAGAATTTCTGTTGAACGAAGTCCAATTTTCTAGACCATGATGTTAATGGTCAAGGCATTACAATCAATCTCGAAATCGAGCCACATGTAATCAGGAAACTCTCCCAACTCAGACTTGTATTCGTAAAATCTTAGATCTCGTCTATTTTTTTTTTACCGAAGATTCATTTCTGACTTTTCTCGTGTTACACGACTTTTAAACTCATTAACTCACTAAGGAAAACTCTAAACCTCTCCGTGTTCGAACCTTGAACGTGATTCTTCACACCAACATTTCTAGTTAAAATCGTATAGCAACAGATGGAACTCGAACATGGAAATATTTCTATTTGAACGCCGAAAGGCATACTCTCTCGACTCAAAAAAAAAAAAAAAAAAAAAAAAAAAAAAAAATTTTTCGTTATGTTACACGAAGAATTCGAATACTAAATTGTGGATCCGATCAAACTTCTCGTTATCACGTACCACACTACATACCTCTGTTATTTCACCGTCACCGTCTGATATTACTGGAATTTAAGATAACACACAATCCAACGATACTTCACTCTTCTTTGACTTAACGCCCTTGTGTTTCTGATAATCGGTCAACTATTATTCAATCCCGAACTATACAACTACGTGTACTACCTCGTTTCTCTTTCAGACTTCAACTTTTGACAACTAGAGGCACGTTATGGCAACCTCGAGATGCAAGCTCATCCTATTCTAAGTCCTCATTTCACTCCTATCTTTATCGCTCGCATTTTCGTTTAAAGAAACTCCTTGTAACATTTCTCCATGGATAGAGAAATTCATCATATTACATTAGTATTCGCCACGAGGGTGAATAGTCCTAACGAACATTTTTCGAACCCTAACTAACTTTTTCAAACGTATCTTAAGAGATTCTATTCCAACACGGTGTATCTTTGTCAATTATTCCGTATCGAAATACTCGTTTCACTTCTAGTTTTACAAGAAACCCTGAAGACCCGCTTAGACATGAGTACCACGTACCACCCACAAACCGATGAACCGAGCAAACGAACGATTTACGTCTTGGAAAGACATGTCACAAACTCGTATTGTCACCTTTAGTAGATCACTCGTACAACAGTAGTTACCACTCGTGTGTTCACACGCACTTTCCGAAACCCTATAGGACCGCTAATGTCATACCCCTGTTCATTTAACCAAAGCATGTGGCAAGTAAATCACCGAATCTGAACTCCATCAAGAAACAACAATTGAGATCGTTCAAGTCCGAGAAAGGCTCGAGATGACCCGTAGTCGCCAGAAGAGTTACACCAAACTTAGGTAAAAACCTCACAAATCCCAGCGTGACACCGCGTAATATTGAGAAACCGCACCTTGGAAAGGTGTAATCCATTTTGGAAAATCGAGAAAGGCTATATCCGCAATATCGAACCTTTTGAAACCTTGGGGCGTATTGGAACCGTTTCCTATCGTTTATAACTTCCGACTAAATTAAATTTCTGTTTACCCTACATTTCGTGTAACAAACTTAGAAACTTGTCCTGCGGAACAGGAACGTGCAATCCTTCTAGATGCACCAACTATTGATGACAAACTCTGCTTCATAGGAAAACCGGCTGAACATGTGGATCGTAGAACCAAACCTTACTACTACGTAACACCCCGACTATTCAGATTCGTGAAAATGCCTAAGGATGTATCTTCACTTCTCCGTAGATTGAACAACACTATGTCTCGAGTAAGAGACATCGACTGTTACTTCCAACTAAATTTCGGGACGAAATTTCTTTTGAGGTGTGGATAATGTAACATCCCGCATTTTTTCCGTTAAATTATTTTTAACGCCGTCTTTTTTTTATATATTTTATTATTTAATATCCTCAGTATCTCGATTCGTATCCTCCATTAGCTACATTCTTAAAATATTTTCGTTATTGGATTTTAACATCTCTCGTACTCTCGTGTAATTCAAAATAATTCGTTTGGTTAATTCACGCACCCGCACCCGAACTAGAGGGACTAAACTTGCAAAGAGGCCAAAGATTTGACTAGGTCAACTAGTCAAACCTTCAACCTCCTCCTCTCATTTTCTCTCTTTCTCTCTTTTCATACTTCCATTTCCTCTCAAGAACTCAACCAAGATTCATCATCTAATTTCGGATTTGGAGGCTAACATCAAAACAAATTACATATTTGGAATCCTCTCTTCATCCTCTTCGACTTGATACCAATTTCATCTCATTTGGGTAACTTTCTAAAATTACTAGATTTTGTGTTCTTGATGTTTTTGAATTATAAAAGTGTTAATTAGTGTCTATGGCTCGTGTATAACATGAATATATGATTTACTTGCTCGATTTGTTGTTTTGAGTAACTAGTTTGAACATTTGAAATGGGTTTGCTTAATCTTGCATTTTGGAAGATTAAATGTTGTTTGATTGTTAAAGTTCATGTTTTAATTGTGTTACTAGTATCACTAGCTTCGTTTTGATGCGTAGGTTGATTAAGAAAACTTCAAAAACATGATTATTGATTTTGAGATGTTTGACTAGGGTTTGATAGTTCTTGACATGAATTTTTGGATGCTTGAATGCCATGGAATGTTAATTATTAGTGTTTAGTTGTAATGTATGTTTCATTACCTTCAAAACGGCATATTATATGTGTGAATTAGTTTCCCGAAACTCAAATTGCATTTGAAGAACTTGAAACCTTAAAAATGAACGTTTAATGATCACTTGATGAGTTTTCGGCTATTATAAATGATGTTTTTGTTTGGTGAAACATGTTTAGTTGTGTTCCTTTTCAAAAGAGCTTTCCAACGGTATAAGATACGTCTTCTAGTTGTTTACGGTTTGAGTTGTGCGTTTGTTTGAAAATTGACCAAGCCTTGAACAAGTGAAACAGGCCTGGGACCAGGCCACGGCCATTGTCGCGGCGCGACAGGCCTGGCCGCGGCGCGGCATAAGCCGTGCCCAGCTTCTGTCTCCGGTGTCCATTTTATGAAAAATGTTTGGCACGTTCTAGACCTCCAATTCACATGCAACTTGTCCCAACATGATTATATATGAATAAAAACCTCAGAAAAATAGTTCGGAACCCGACCCGAACGTGTTGACTTTCGTTGACTTTGACCGACCAAAGTTTGACTTTTAATCAAACTTAACCAAATATTTGTGCAATCGTTCTAACATGTTTTTATACTTGTACCTTGCATGAAACATGACAATTTGATTCACATGCTATTATGATCGAGTCTTAACGAGCCATAGGACTAATTGAACATCTTTGACCTATCGTGTTTACCGTTATTGATACAACCTATTGTTTAGGTCAAGACTAGCATTGTTCTTTGCACACGTTTACTTGTTGAAGTACTTTACTACTCGTGCACTCAAGGTGAGATCATAGTCCCACTTTTACTCTTTTTGAACTTATATTGGGATGAGAAAACATAAACGATTCTTTTGAACTAAGTGAACACAAGAACGGGAAAACAAACATTCTACATACGAGTTTAGAACAAAATCCTCAATTCGATTATCATTAGTTACACTTGCCGGGTGTAAGCGAGAACTTATGTTATATGGCCATATGGGTTGACAACCCTCATCTTTGACGGTTCGCTACCGTCTACGGATGAAATATATTTTCGAGAATCAGTGTTTGTTCTAGCACTAAGTGATGGGGTATACAATGGAAGGAATGTTAAGCTTTGATAATTGGGTGCTCGTGAAACAAACTTTTGGAATGTATTACTATTATTTCATTGATGCAAATCTTGTGGTTCACTTGTACTTACTTACTTAAACCTATGATTTCACCAACGTTTTCGTTGACAGATTTCTATGTTTTTCTCAGGTCTTGCACGATATGTGAAACATGCTTCCGCTTACTAATTGATACTTGCATCCGATGTCGAGTATACATGCATTTCATGGAGCGTCTTTTGACTTTACTTTAAACCGTGTCGCCTAGATTTCAATCGTATCTATAACGTTGTAACTTAACTTTTGGTTGAACAATTCTTGTAAACTTTGAAATAATCTTTATTTTGAAATGAAGGCGACATATTTTGGTCAAACGTTATCTTAAAGACTTATAATCAGGTAATGGGACCCACGTAGCCGACGCCGTCACTTGACGATTTGTCGGGGTCGCTACACTTTTGGCCCTGATATTTCTAAGGATATCGATGATGGGGAAGTTGATGGTTTAATGGAAGATGTTACTTTTGAAGAATATCCCACGTATATGAATGATAGGAATGAAGATCTTCCTGGTTTTGAGGAGTTGTTTAGAACAGATGACGAAGTTTTGAATCGAAGGTGTAAAGAGAAAGAGAGAACTGAGGTTTTGCCTGAAGGGTTCTTGCCAGTCAAGTATAATGATGAGGTTGCTGCGAAGTTAGAAGCTGACTGGCGTGATATTTTGAGGATTCGAAAGTATTGTGAAAAACCGAAGCTTGAGCCAAAGTATTTGAAGATGATAAATTTGAGGAAAGGTGCGAAAGGAAGGATCTTGGCCTGGGCATACATTGAAGAATTCAACATGTTTGCAATTAAACGAGAGTTTGGAGTTGACTACATCAAACATGGTCATGAGTTCAAGTCACTGCCGTATTTTGAGCTTATGCAGATTGCCAGGTTAAAGATGTTGTATTGTGGAATGAACGATCGCTCATCATTGTTGGTTAAGAAAGTTCGAATCGCGTACAATTCGAATAACTGGAAGGATTTTAGACCACAGTATCCGAGGATTAAGTACAGGGTTGATCCTATTAATGGAGTATCTCGACAAATTTTGAAGTATAAGCCGGCAAAGACTATGAAGAAGGTTCCGTTAAGAAAATTGCCGCAGAATTGGAGTCAGAGATTTCGTTGGTGGTTTTATGATGATCGTTCTGAGGAAGCTGTGATTGTTTTAGATAAGCTGAAGGAAGATGATATCGATTGTATTCGTGTGTTGGATCCGATCTGGTTAAGGAACTGTACCGAAGCTGATATTTTTACTTTGTACTATAACCGTATGCTTTATCGTCGTGAAAACAGGGTACAGGCTGAACAGTATGTTAAAGTGGCTAAGCTGTGCTACTTGAACAACATGGTGATCGATCCGTATGATGACTGAAGACTTATGGAATAGAACTAGGTCTTAGGGGGAGTTTGTTGGTGCATAAATCCCGAGTTCTATTACGTTTATTGTTCTATTTGTTATGTACTTGATATTTCAGTCATATATGTACGTGGACACTTATACTTTGTGTTTATGATGCTTAGTATAATGTCGTGAATAGGTCAAGCAGTCGGTTGGCTGCTCAAGACCATCGACCGATGGTAGGGACCATCGGTCGAGGGACTGTCACCATCGGCCGAAGGTCCCCGACCACCGGCCGATAGTCGCTGTATTTAGTATAAATACGGGTTTCGTGGTTTTGTGTTAGGTTACACACCATAAACCCTTAGGCCGTCGTATTACTTGCTGCTAATCGTCCCAAAACCCTTACCAACCGAATACACAGTCTTAGGCATCGATTCTATCAATTATTCATTGGTTAATTCGATCCCGTTAGTCTAATACGTATTCGACTCATTCTAATTAGTGTTTCCGCCATTAATCTAGATACAACGTATGATCTAAGGTCCAAACTACATCTACAAAACGTTCTTCGAACAGTGGTACGAAGTACCAAAGATGGATGCTGAGATCCCTGTATCAAGTGTGCCAAAAATAGATCTTAACCAAAAAGATGGTTGGGATGACAATTGGTCTGATGATTGAGATGACGTGGAAGCACCTAGTACACCATCATTGCCGCCCAATTCGAGCATTTCTTCTGCTGGTGTTTCACCTAAGGTGTTTCCAATTACGGAAGGTAATGGAGGCCCAAAAGGGTCTTGGGCTACTCAACTTGTTGGGCTCATTGTGTAATTTTTCATGGGCTAAATGTTTTTACCTTACTAGGCCTCTCTAATTTTTTTTTATACCTAAATGGGCCTCTCTATTCTCTAATAAAAAATGTCACGTTCCGCCATTGGGTGTTTCTTCTGTGATATTCTTATTTTGGATGGGTAACCACTTTCATTCCGTTCATCTCTTTTAAAAACTCGGGAACAGGAATTATTTTTAATTTCCTTTCACTTCCCATTCTTTCTCTCTAAAATAAAACTTATAAAACTTGGGAATAAGATTGACGGTTATCCAGTTGACCAAAATAGACAAAAAAGTAGACACACCTTGCACAAATTAGTTGGCTAGTTTGCGTTTCGCCTGATCGTCAGTTGAGCTCGTGAAACTACTACAGTATATATTTTTTATAATAAAGTTCTGATATGTGTGTTTAGGTAATTTTCTCTTATTTAATCTCGTTATTACATAGTCAATCTTTTAATTGGTTTGATTGGATTGCAATAGTAATTCAAGAAATGCTACCCACATGTTCCATAATCACACCAGGGACCCGGGCATTCATGTGTAGTAATGACAGGTTTAAATAATGCAAATATTTAATGACATTAATATTCTATATTAAGACATTAATTATTAGTAAATAATGATTCAGTTCACTGAATTAAGACATTAATCATGTCATTATTAATAACAAAAACAAAGAAAAACCAAGAATGTTTAGCTGGTTACTGAAACATAGAATATTGAGTAATTGTCATAAATTTAATTGGAAAGATCGAGTAATTCATGGAAAAAGAATGAAACATGGCCATGCTGTTCAAATAAACAAGTAGTAAAACTAATAAACTGTTTGGTTGAAGATGGTCATTTTTTGTTTAAATGGAAGAATACTTTACTTATCAGGTGACTTGAGATCTAGAAGTTAGATATATCTCGCATAAGTACATGTTCGAGCTTAAGTTTGACCATAGTTTTGTATCAAACGAAACAATATATTTAGGTGAAACGTTAATTTTGTTAGAAATAGGGTATGAATTGACAGTCCAGATTGATTTTTGAATCGTGTATTCACTTTCTCTATAAAGTATTTCGACCCAACGATTGTCTTGGTCTCACGAAATCTTTACAGGGATAAGACAAGAACGCAATTAGTGTTTTTGACAATGAAATCACTAATCAAAATATCAGAGAGATTTTGTATGTTTTTGTTGTTGTGTGTATGAATGCAGTATGACAAAACCGAAATAAGAAAACTCCTCAATTCGGCAGTTATAATTTGAAAGGATGCAACCTTTCAAATTGAGCGGGAAAATCTGTTATACCAAAAGGTATAACTATTGGCTGGAATACACCTTTTCCACATAAGGTATAGTGTATTTTTGGCGCTGCCCCTTGGACCCCGCACGGGGGTGCAACCCTTGACCCCCTCAATTACGCGACAGTTAGTGGCTAACTCTTACGGGTGTGTATACCACACTCTCCAAACCAGTTATTAAGTATAACTATCTAACCCTTGCATTCAAGTAAATCGCAATTAGCTAACATGATTGTTAGATGACACTAAAATCACCAAACAAAATTGATGTGAAGTACATGACTTTTCATGTTCGCCTAAATGCAAATTCATTACTACTACCCCGTGAACTAGTAATATGCGGAAAACAAAACTATTTTGATTCGGACATTGATGGGAGGGAGTCAAATGTTCAGATAGCTGGATGGAAAAATTTGCAAAAATAGGCGATACTCAAGGGATCTAAGCGATACGTGTTGCCCTTTAAGATAATCTTCGAAAGGACAAAATAGAAAAAACAAGTACATACACGAGGCGCAAATGATTTGGCTGGTACATTTCGTCGAACCATCGACATACCCGACGAAATGGTAGTCTTTAATTGAAAAGGATTTTGACCGTCTATTTGTAGAGAGAATTAAAATTGTTCATTACATAAATTTCTATAAAAAATAATGCATTAATGAATGTAATGTTAAGAATTTAACGAGCCCCAACAAGACCTTGATATCGCAGATTATCAAAATCCACCAGATAACAGACGAATATGCACAACACGCAAAGATAATAACCAAAATAAATGCAAGCAACATAAAGAACATATGAATTTAACGTGGTTATATCCAATATTGTTATAAGTTTAATCCACGGCCGACAAGAGAGAGCTTTCTTATTAATTTCAGAGGTGTTAGGATTACAAAAGCTAGGGTTTTAATTTATAGATCGAACAAAATACGAAAACAAAACTGCAACTTGATGACCACGCCAGGGATAGCGTTTCGCGACCCTACCCTCGCAATTTGTGAGATATAATACCCAAGCTCTCGACACACATTCTCTCATTTCGATCTTACTCCTCGATGTCAAACACAGGCACACAATCTGTGATATGACGTCACGCTCCACGAGGATTCCCTGCACCATATTTTCTTCTTATTTTTGTTCAAATTCTTTAACTGAATATGTATTTGTATCAACCTTGGCGTCTCTTGATGGAAAACATTAGAACATCCCGTAACTCATTTTCTTGATATGTATTGTAAAAACATTAGAAAGTCTTACCACTAAATTCTGTTGGTATGCTTAGTTGTAGGTGTAATAAAGTGAATGCTAGGAAACAAATTTCTAATCACAAATAGAAAGGGTTTAGTTCATTGGTACAAATCAGAGATTTTATATTTATATTTTCGTGTACTTAATAAGGAGTTTAGGGTTACAATATATAAGAGTTTACACAAAAGGAACTCGCATAACTTGTTGGCCAAGCTCTCCCCCGCGATTTGCGACCCTTGACTCTCGATTCGCGAGATTTAATCTCCAAAGCTTCATTAGACTTTCTCGCGTTACAACCATTTCTTTCGCATACCAGTACATCCACACTATCAATAAGGGGTGATGAGTCAAATTCCTTTTATTTGTTCAAACTCTTCACACTCAACAATCTTCCAATTCAAGATTTTGAAGAAATTTGAACACCAATCTCCATTTCAACTATCTCAAAAATATCCCATGTATACCGCCGTCAAATAGGGAACACGCACACTCTAACTACGCAAGCTGAAAGATTTTCGATAAAGAGTTCTTTAATGCACTCTCTTCGAAATTGGAAACCAACATCTTCATTAGTCCACTTTTCTCAAACACCCACAACAACTCTTGGTCACCTGATTAAAACTCATTTTTATACTGCCAGACAAAACATTCGTATCACGTCGCATTCCCTCACCTGATTTCCCACAGGAGAAGGAGGTCTTTCGATACCGGAAAAAATACTGATCAATAATCTAGTCTTTAGTTACCAGCTTGGGTCTGCACCACCGTCTTCTTACACTGGAATATCTCTTTCCTACACCATATGATACATTGAAGTGTATGAATATTTAATATGCAGTAATTTATCAGGAGACTAAACCGCATCACTCGGCGCTCCAACCTCGTCCGATCTTTCCACCGACATGTCACAGATCACTCGTACGGAATTTCCGTCTATCTCTGATTTTCCATCCCAAAATCTAGAAAATCTCGACAGACATCTCGTAAACTATTCATCAAGGCTTCCAGTGAGAATGTAGCCACAACTTTGAAATATACACCTTTAACTTTTCGCTTTAAAGCAAGTACACTGATACATCCTCATAGCGCTATGAATTTCGTGAATACATCTTCTCATTCCAAGCACGCTCACATTGTACGAGTAAAATATAAACTGTGACTATCCATAAAAGAATATGGTTCGTACAACGAGCCAACCATTTAATCTCTATTCTCTAAAGCTTCTTCTGACTTTCTCGCATGCCAACCATTTCATTCCCGTACCAGCACACCCTCGCGATCAACGAGCCAACCATCACAATCTGCGAGGTGCATCCTACGTCAAATTCATTTTCTTTGTTAAAATTCATAATACTCAAGTACTCAATAAAGAGCCCATATAGAGTTATTGGGGTCTTTTATCGGAATTATCCTTTAGCGTCGTAGCTATGGTGTCGTGAATTCGTGTATGTTGGGTAATCGTTTGAGATTTTCGTAATTAATACCTCATATGTCACATTACAATGGTCCACTATAAAATTGCACCAAGTTTTAGAAAATCAACTAACTTCATTTTCTCCTAATAAAACATCTTTTCTTTCCAATATAATAACATCTCTTGATTAGTTAAGATATATAGAATGTATAATTGACATGGAAGATCCAAAGGAGTATTGTGGATAAGGGCTAATCTAGGTAGAAGCTCGTGGAGTCACGATACCACAAGTTTGATAGTTTTTTATTACTAGGTACTCTTCAAATTTTATAAGACACCACTAAATTTAACTGAAGAATCTTATATAGTTTTACAATTCAAAATTTTTTTTCTTCTTTAAATTGTATATTACACTATTAAATATTACCACTTTTGTAACGACCCAACTTCGTTTTACCAAAAATATGACTTAAATTTTTTTTTTTTACCAGGCCATCTGGACGGCGTCCAGACTCTTGGATGGCGTCCAGTTACAAAGACCAGGACGGCGTCCAAGCCTTTTGGACGGCGTCCAAGCCTTTTGGACGGCGTCCAAATGAACTAAAACTTTCTGCTCAGTTTTTCAATTTCACGAGGGCGGAAAACCCGCTTTCCAACACTTTTAAACGAAACGGTTTTCACAACACATTAGTATAATTATAATTAAGAGATTTCCACAATAAAAATCGAGTTTTACAACACCGGGCCCACATCGACCCAAGTTATGACAAGCGACCATTTCGACCCATATATATATATATATATATATATATATATATATATATATATTTACGGATTAGGACACTACAACCTAACCCGATACCATGAGCATAATTCCGGGGACTACCAAATCTCCCATCCGCGTCCAATTATCCAAAAGCTACCCCATCAAGCCCGAACGCTCCTGCACGTCTAGTCTAACAACTAGCTAGCATCAATAACACTATACCTGTAAAAAGGTAAACAATGAGAGGGGTAAGCCTAGGCTTAGTGAATGCAATAATTATACATATACATATATAATATACCTACTTGTAATCACTTACACAATACCACATACAAGCTAGCAATTCAACAACCATGCAAACATTATGCATAAACTATCATCCGCAATTCACAATAAGCTAGCAACACCAATAGCATATAGTTCACAATTAAATATGCTAATACAAAATTCACACAACCATGGTTAACCAATCGTACAAGGGAACGGTACTCGCGAAAGACCGTCGGAGTTCATAACATCCATTAGTGTACATACGCCGCGTAATCACTAATCCCCCGGGTGATGTCTTGAACACCGCGACTAACTCACCCCCATGACAATGTGGTGTCTTGAACACCGCGACAATTCCACATGTCAATCAAACCAATGAGTGGTGTCTTGAACACCGCGACAATTCCACTCCCATGACAATGTCGTGTCTTGAACACCGCGATAATTTCACATGTCAATCAAACCAATGAGTGGTGTCTTAAACACCGCGACAATTCCACTCGTTACGTAGAATGTGGTATCTTGAACACCACGACAATTTCACATTCCACGCTACACAAATAAATACATTATATACGTACACGCATAATTATTCCACTCACCTTGGATTGCCCGCACAAGTCATGTATGTAATTGGCATCCAAACGCAACTGAGTAAGCCTTTACCTATAATACGCATATAGGTATACGCATAATCAACATACATTCTCTACAAGAGAATTCGACGCCAACAACTTTAACCAAGGGTTTATGCCTACTTTCACAATTCGCCCATTTAGACACCTAAAGTGGACTTCACCAACTACTACTACAGGTGGTAATTCCGACCCATTCAAAAATGTCATTTAACACTTAACAAAAACTTTTAACATCCATTTAATCCAAATTAGTGTCATTACCAAATTCGACCCAATTCAATTCACCCATTATGGCATAAGTCCCCAAAAATGTCCAAACCAACCAATAATCACTAACACAAGTGAAAATGGCCCTAGTACACTAATTAAACCAATTCACAAGTGTTAAACACTTATCTTACCCAATTTGACACTTAAACCCTAATTTTAACCCGATTCAAAACTAGTCTTTCAAACATACCCAAATGGGTTCCAATACCTCCATAATCACTAAACTAAGTGATTACACTCAAAATCAAAGCCCAAACATGGCCAAAACGTCAACCAACCCAAAACTCGCCAAGTATCAAAAATAACAAGTCACAAAAAACCCACTTCTTCATCTAAACGGGTTTCACAACTAAACAAACTCAAACCCTAAACATGAATAAGAATCTTAACAATTAAATTCGGAGTTAGAGCTTACCAACACTACCAAAACGTAGCTAAGGATGAGATGAACAACTTTAGCTCTCGCGACCTGACCCGATTCACCCTTCTTCTTCCTCAGAGCTCTCTCTCTCTCTCTCTCTCTAAGCTTCTCTCTCTCTCTAGATGGAAATGGGTGGAAGAGGTGAAATGAGGGTAGAGATAACCATTGGGTCAGTTTTAGTGGCTCAAAACTGACCCCCAAGTGAAAAGACATAAATACCCCTTTTAAATTCATTAAATTTCTAACTGCTGGCCTGTCAGGCCATTTGGACGGCGTCCTAAAAGGTTGGACGGTGTCCAAATCAACTGGATCAGTTTTCTGAACTTGTTTTGGTCGTAACTTTCAAACCGTAACTCCGTTTTCGATGAATCAAATATCGTTGGAAACGTAATGAGATTTACTATCCAATGGTAAGGTTTTAGAACATTAACTCAAACTTTATTTGGGGTCCAAATATACAATTCGAATGACGTCTAAAATAGCATGTAATTGAAAACAGGGTATTACAACTCTCCTCCACTTAGCCTGGATCACGTCCCCGTGATCCTCATCATCTAGCAAGAGGTAAGTGCTCCAAAGCCTTCTCACTTACTTACAACTAGGAACCACGCCTCACGATCCTACGAAACACAACCAAAATCGATGTTCATAGCAATTTTCATTAACCCGAATATCTCACCACACGCTAATAATCACTAGCGTGCATTACCGCAACAAGCGATATCTCATACGCTCAAAGTGTAAATGCCCATTTAGGAAAATACGGAAAACACCGTTACCCTTTCAAGTTCTCCAGGCTACAATTCGCAACAATCTACATCCATAACTATATCACCCAACGCAATCTACTAAATCCACTACGTCGTGAACCATGTCTTGCATTAATCCAAAATCGAGAAGGATTCATACTTCCTTAAAACTTCGTATTCTATCGGTTCATAAAAGTACTACTCAACGGTCGCACAACCGCTTATGCGCAACATTTGTTCTCCACCCCATAAAACCCATGATTCTGAATTTACAAGTCGATGCCAACGGGGCAACCGACACACTCCTCCAACGAGCACTTCCTACAGTCACCACAACCCGGTTATTCCTTCAACGAAGAAATTTCGGTGACCCTGAAATAAACACTTTAGGAACTCTACTTTCCCATCAATCGATCCACACACGACCATCCCTTACTGGATTAATCCAGGACGACAATAATACACCTCGAGCTAGACAAAAACATCAACATTCGACATAGGGTTTCTCCCCTAAACCCTCCAGCACATCCTTACAATTGCAGCTTCCTAGTACTAGCATGGAAACTATTCGTGTACTAGAATGCCGTCAACAATGGATTATCATCACAACAATTCGCAATTCGTCACGCGACCCACAAAATATCCACCAATGCCTGGTGAATCCTTTTGCCTCGACCGTCCGTTAAGGATGGCCTCGATATCTCAATGCAACTAACGGGTCACATCAATAGGGAAAACACTCTCGCAAACAAACCACATCCGCGTGTCTCTATGTGAGACAATCGGAAACGGCACTCCCCGCCCCACAATCATCCATAAAGTGGAATAACCCACTGACAAATTTTCACGACCACGTTTCCTAAAAGGGAAAATACAGTATCCATCACGATATCGAACTCGTTCCCATTCCATAATACTATCCGAGTTTCATGTCAACTCAGATTTTCACTACGAGAGCACCTGCAATGACAACTTCATTCTCTCGCATCCGTTATCTCAAACTTCACACTTGGTCTCATACCGCACATTGGTGCTACACGACCACCTTACATAAGAAGTCTTACGCTTCATTTGATCCCGTCATCACAACTCCGCACATAACCTTTCGGAATCGTAACTCACAATCGTAACGCACGATCTCGAGTCAACATCAAAAACCCGTCACTCTTCCTCGTTAGGAACTCTGAATGCCTATTGAGGCATAGCACGGTACACCCCGACACTTCGGTATACAATACACCACCGTATCTTCCTCGGGCGGCAGTAAAAACTCCACAACTTAGGATTCAGCTCCACATTCTCACCGCCAAGATGATAACATCCCGCGGAATTGTCATTCCATGACACACATGACCATTCTCAGCGTTGATCATATACTCCAAATCACTGCTAATTCACTTCAGGCTCTCAGAGCCGACATACACAATCACTTGAGATGTCATACACGCGACGACATCGTACCTTCATACTACAATCACAATTAACAACCTTTCATTGTTCGCAAAGTGAACTTCACCAAAGCACTACATACGCCTCTAAGCCTAGGCATATGCCACTCTGCTTCATCAGTCGTGCTTTTCGGTCGAGATCACTCGACCTTCCATTCGACGAACCACTATCAACAGTTGCTCACTCTCATGGTGAAGAGTGACCAATCCAACATAATTATTGCGTCGACCAAAATGTCAACGCTTCAACATAACCTTCGGCCTAACCGAGCATTAAGTCCATCACCGGCTCACCGGTCATCTTTACCCGTTTATCACTTAAGAGCAACAAGATTTGCTCATGCGTCACTTCATAAGAAGTATTTACCGCGATGCTCTTAAACTTCAACTTTTGCAACAGTCGAATTACTATCACTCGTCGTTCACTATTACAATCTTCGCTGCTTCCAAGGGTATCTCAAGGACACCCTAAGAACAAAGTGATCACACCATCACCGGAGTTGAACATCACACTAGCAGGTATAAGGAAGCACCTGACGCCGTGTCATGCAGACTCCCGTCGTAACCTATCGAGATTTAGAAACTCGATCTTTGGGTTCCATACACCTGATGTCACCCATCTCTCCACAATAATGACCCGAAGTCATACCTACCCGAAAAACCTTACGGTTTATTGTCTTATCGAAGGTTCCTAGCGATCACACGCTACCCACAATTTTCACAAGGCCAAACGATATAGCCTAACGAAACATTTCATCTAGCACTAAAGAGATGCTTGAAAACACCAAGTCTTACACCCTTCCGCACATCGACACATCCACCATTACAAGGGATATTCCGCTAGGAATGTTACCCCATAATCCACAACACGCTAACACACTAACGCATTCACCGTCATATGGTTCCCACTCACATGAGTTTAACAACCCGAAGACTCCTCAATTCGAAAATTCCAAGGCGACTGATAACTAGAACCCTTACACGCTTCTTTAACCACACACTCTACGGAGTGTAACTCATTCCTACAATCACTAGACTTGCTACGTCCCATTACGGGATTTAAGTCTTCGTCGCACACACACGCACACATTAATCGATCACCCAAGTTACGATGGGTAACTATAACCAATAACAATCTCAATAGTGCACCCACTACTTAGGGTGACTAAGTACACACCGAACTCGTGAGTTGGCTCACTCACTTAACTAACCGAATCCATCGTAACAATTTCTGACCCACAACGAATCCGATGTGACAACAAGCACATCACCCGAGACCACTATATCCTAGGAATCAATAAAAGATTCCTAACTCGTCCCGATTCTACCCCAACCATGCCACGTTTCGTTCGCTCGGTACTCGTCATGTCATGCTTGGTGTCAAGATACACAGTTGTAATAATGGTGATCAGTCACTATTACAATTGCGTACCTTACCATTTTTGCATGATCACGCAAAGTACTTGATAGTGCTCCAAATGAATATATATTTAGGCACAATATCCTTCCAATATGTAAAACTTTTAGTTGTAACTGTTCTATTTTTATGTAGTATTCGTTTAAATAAATAAGTGCGAAGACAAAAGAAGAAAACAACGATTTGAAGACGCAAACGACCAAAACGTTAAAAAGTACAAAGTACAATCCAAGTGGGTCAATTTATTGATAAGAAACGTCTCAAAATTACAAGAGTACGAGCCGTAAAACGCAAAGTACAAGATATTAAATAGTACGCAAGGACGTTCGAAAATCCGAAACTGGGACATGAACCAACTTTCAACGCGCGACGCAACAGAGCTAAAATGACAAGTCAACTATGCACATGAATATAATATAATATATAAATAATTCTTAAAATTATATATATATATATTATATTATATAATAAAACGTCGGCAAAACAAGAAAACAAAAGTAGTTGGCCTGATCCAGCTGGCCATGCGATCGCATGTCCAGGATGCCTAAAATCCATGCGATCGCATGGAGGGAAAATCCTGGCCAAGTCTATAAATCGAGCAGTTTTTGGACGAATTTTACACACATCTTTTTCTTTTCCTTCTCTGTAACGATAATATATATATATATATATATATATATATATATATATATATATATATATATATATATATATATATATATATATATATAATTTAAAGTTTAATTTAAGTTTAATAATAAATGGGTTATTGTAAGAAATGTTTTAAGGTTTTGTAAGTCGAAACTCTGTCCGTGTAACGCTACGTTATTAATCACCACTGTAAGCTATGTTCTTCCTTTTTAAATTAATGTCTCGTAACTAAGTTATTATTATGCTTATTTGAGCCAAAGTAATCATGATATTAGACTAAAAATTAAGATTGGGTTATTAGATTTTGTACCATAATTAAGGTTTGGACAAAAGACCGACACTTGTGGACATTGGACTATTGACTATTAATAGATAGGGGGTATTGTCTAATCGAATGACAACTCATTGGAACCTGTCGAACCTATCTTCAATTTAGTTAATCTAATAATTATTAAAATGATTATGTATGTTCTATTTAGTGACGTTTATACGACATCTTTTACGATCATTTAATTAATTATTCGGGTTGGGTAATTGATTATTCATTCTGATCAAGTGGGTAAATTAATATTCATATCTCATTAAAACAGGGGTGGATTACATACAAGTATAATTGGTGTAATTGTTAACAAAGTAATAAAACCTTGGATTACACGAAGTCGATAACCTGGTGTAATTGTTAAATAAAGTATTAAAACCTTGTTACAGTTCGAATCCCTAATTAGTTGAAATATTTGACTTCAGGAATAAGGTTAATTTGACGAGCATTTTATAATTATGACCGATGGACTATTATGGACAAAAACCAGATAGGTATCAAATAAACCAGGACAAAGGACAATTAACCCGGGTAACAATTAATTAAAATCAAAACGTCAAACATCATGATTACGGAAGTTTAAATAAGCATAATACTTTTATTTCATATTTCATCGTACCTTTATTTACTGTCATTTTAATTACTACAATTTACTTTATCGCAATTTAAATTCTGTCATTTATATTATCGTTATTTATCTTTACGCTTTATTTAAAATCGACAAACCGGTTATTAAATGGTAAAACCCCCTTTTTATAATAATAATAATACGACTTATATATATATATATATATATATATATATATATATATATATATATATATATATATATATACACACACATATATATATCTTTATACAAATATAGTTTAAAAATATAACGTTAAACTTGGCTAGCTCCCTGTGGAACGAACCGGACTTACTAAAAACTACACTACTGTACGATTAGGTACACTGCCTATAAGTGTTGTAGCAAGGTTTAGGTATATCCACTCTATAAATAAATAAATAATTTGTGTAAAATTGAATCGTATTTAATAGTATTTCGTATAAAAATATAACTATTTCGTATACACCTCTGCACACATCAAGTTTTTGGCGCCGCTGCCGGGGACTCGGTGAAAAACGCTATATTTTTGTAAAAATATATTATTTCTTATTTCGTAAAAATATTTTGTATTTATAATAAGTGTTAAAAATAAAAAAATAATAAATAAATAAATAAATAAAAAATATAAAAAGAAAAAAAATATATTTTTAAGATTTTATATATAATTTTAACAAGTACTTTTATTTTTGGATTTAAAATACAAGTTTAATTTATATTATTTAAATATTTTATATATAAAAAAGGAAATTTATTTAGATTAATATAAATATTTTCTATAATAATAAATAAAATAAAGAAACTGGGCCGAACCCGAATTAAAGCCCAATCCTTTCTGGACTTACAGGCCATGCGACCGCATGGCCATATAACGTACTACTCATGCGATCGCATGATTGGATCTGACACGCCAGTATCCTGTATTTATTACGCTAGGGTTTAATTATTATTAATATTAATTAATTAAATTAGGGTTTCAATTGTTTAATATTTTAATTTTTAATTTTTAGTTTTAGTTTTATTAAGTTTTTATATTTATAGTTTAATACTTTTATAAAATAATAATATAAAAATAATATATTTATAAAAATTGTATTTTTATAACTATAAGTTTTATTTTTATATTTTGTATCTTTTTATTTCGTTTAATCGTAATTTGTATATTTATCGTTCGTATTTAGTTTAAACTTAGTTTTTGCCGTAGTATTTTATATTTTTAGATTTTTAGGCATTTCCGTAAAATCCCTTAAGTACTTTATCTTTAGACTAAGATTTAGATGCTCTAGAATTTTACGACGTCGCTTATCGCTTAAATATTTATTATATTTTAGTGCTTTTTAAGTTATTGCCATTTTGGATATAGATTTCCTTTTAAGCTTTAATACCTTTAGGCGCAACGTTTTATATTTAATTTTTTGACTTTTAAGTTTCGACGCTCTACTTTCTTATTTTTGTTTTTCGACTTTTTATTTTTCGACGTTTTCCGACGCGCTCTTTTTCTTTCTTATTTCTCGACGCTCTAGTTTTTAGGACATAGATTTTTATTTCAAAATTTCGACGAAAAATTATTTTAAGCGGTTAAATTGATAGACATCCAAATTTTCTGATTCGTAGTAATAGTTGGATTTGTTAGTGGCGAGTTGTGGGCTTCCGATTTAAAGGGTCCTGGCTACCTGCTGCATCTATTGGCTATTCGAAACGTGGGTAAAATCAGAAAAGTCTATTAATTTGATAACTTATATAATTTTTATCTTTTATAACTAATAGGATATTCAGTGAATGCACCGAGCAAAACGTTCACCACCTTTCATACGTTCACCACCTGTAACTCGATCAAGATATCTAGCCAATATTTTCGTCGTTTATTTTTCTTTAGAATCATCATCTAGTCGACCAAGTACTCCAATTCAAATTTTCGATAATCCATTTTTTGAACACGACCTCACAATTGAGAACCCGGAGGATATTCAAGGACAATTCAGAGATCCTGAATCACTAATCATTCCTCCGGAACCACAAATTACTCATCCAGAGATGGTCGAGGAACAAACTGTTAAATCAGAATTCTCTAGTGATTCGTATTCAACAAATTCAATTATGGAAGTAACAGAACCTCTAAGTATGGAAGACCGAATGAGAGCCACACGCACGGGCCAAGGTCATGCCATTATTAAGCTAGATGTTTATGCGCCAGATTATGAAATCAAAGGACAAATTCTACACATGGTAACTAATCAATGCCAATATAGTGGTACGCCAAAAGAAGATCCAAACGAACATCTTCGAACCTTTAATAGGATTTGTACTCTATTCAAAATCAGAGAAGTTGAGGAAGAACAGATCTATCTCATGTTGTTTCCCTGGACTTTAAAGGGAGAAGCCAAAAATTGGTTAGAATCGTTACCTGAAGGGGCGATTAACACATGGGATGTTGATGTTAAAGCTAGGGGGTATAAAATACTATTAAATTTTAGCAGGAAAATACTATTAAATACGATACAATTTTACACAAGATATTTATTTATAGAATGGATATACTTAAACCTTGCTACAACACTTATAGGCAGTGTACCTAATCGTACAGTAGTGTAGTTTTTAGTAAGTCCGGTTCGTCCACTGGGAATCTTTTAATCAAAGCTTAACGCTATATTAGTTTTAAATTATAAAAATACAAATATATAAATAAGTAATATTATTATTATAAAAGGGGGTTTTTACCGTTTAATGACCGGTTTGTCGATTTTAAAACTTTAGTCACAGTTAAAACCTAATGTAAAATATTAAAAATAAATACAAGACTTAATTTAAAGCGTAAAGTAAATAACGATAAAGAAATTGCGATAAATAAAAGTGCGATAAAATAAAATTGCGATAATTAAAAAGTGCGATAATTAGAAGTGCAATTAAATATAAAATAAAGGAAATTAAATATGAAATAAAAGAATTATGCTTATTTAAACTTTTGTAATCATGATGTTTGACATGTTGATTTTAGTTTTATGCCCATGGGTTAATTGTTCTTTGTCCTGAATTATTTAATATGTCCATACGGATTTGTCCATAATAGTCCATCAGTCATAAATATAAAGAGCGAAAGCCTTCGTCAAATTATTCTTATTCCCCAAGCCAAATATTCCAACTAATTGGGGATTCGAATTGTAACAAGGTTTTAATACTTTGTTTAATGAATACACCAGGTTATCGACTGCGTGTAAACCAAGGTTTTACTACTTTGTTAACAATTACACCAATTACCCTTGAATGTAATTCACCCCTATTTCAATAAGTCTATTAACTATTAATCCAGTTCCGTGTCCGGTAAAATGAATAATTATTGGTATTTATAGATATCCCGCCCACCGTACCCAGTCAAGCGTATGTGGTTATATATAAATACGTCAAATTATAAGTTTGTATATTAAATTAACAAGGTATTGTTTAGTTAATATAAAACCCATTAATAGCCCATAGTCTAATTTCCACAAGTGTCGTTCTTTTATCCAAACTCCAATTATGGTACAAAGCCCAATTACCCAATTTTAGTAATTAGCCCAACATCATGATTACTTCGGATTAAATAAGCATAATAATAACTTAGCTACGAGACATTAATGAAAATAATATAAACATAACTTACAATGATTAAAAATAGCGTAGCGTTACACGGACAGAATTTCGACTTACACCCTCACAACATTCGCTAACATACCCTTATTATTAGGATTTAAAATTAAAATTAAAATTAAAATATAAATATATATATATATATATATATATATATATATATATTACGTATATATTGAGAGAGAGATAGATTAATGGATATAAAAAACGATCAAACTGCGTTGCCTTTTATAGGGATTTTCGTCCAGGTTGTCTCCGCAACTCGCGGCATTTTTTGCCTTCAAACTCCGCGAGTCGCGGAGTTTGTTTTTACAGCTCACCAAGCCTTGGCTCCTAGCTTGTCGACGGATTATATAAATAAATATAATATATAAATAATTTTAGTAATTATTTAAATATTATATTATATTTATGTGCATAGTTGACTTGTAATTTTTAGTCCGTTGCGTCGAGCGTTGAGAGTTGACTCTGGTCCCGGTTCCGGATTTTTGAACGTCCTTGCGTACAATTTAATATCTTGTACTTTGCGTTTTGAATCTTGTACTCTTGTAATTTCGAGACGTTTCTTATCAATAATTGGAACCTCTTTGATTGTATTTTGTACTTTTGAGCTTTTTGGTCATTTGCGTCTTCAATTCGTCGAATCTGTCTTTTGTCTTCACCTTTTATTATTTAAACGAATATCACTTGTAGATAGAACAATTGCAACTAAAAGCTTGTCTTTCTTGAGGAATAATGCTATGAAATATATGTTCGTTTTTAGCATTATCAGATGTCTTAGTTGAAAATTTTCTTAAACAATTCTTTCCGGCATCTAAAGCCGTGAGACTTCAAGGAGAAATTGTTACGTTCACGCAAAAGCCAAATGAAACTCTATATGAGGCGTGGACAAGATTCGGAAAATTGTTGAGAGGATGTCCTCAACACGGTTTAGATACTTATCAAATAGTACAAATATTCTACCAAGGTGTCGACGTTGCTACACGAAAAGACATCGACATAGCAGCTGGTGGTTCCATTATGAAGAAAATCGCAACTGAAGCTCACAAGATAATTGATAATACAGCCTCCCACTCTCATGAGTGGCACCAAGAAAAAGATATCTTTCGTTCATCTAAAGCGGCTAGAGCCGATTCTAGCCATGACTTTGATTCCGTTTTCGCAAAAATAGATGCTTTCGAGAGACGAATGGAAAAGATGAATAAAGATATTCACGCAATACGAATCAGTTGTGAGCAATGCGGTGGACCACACTTAACGAAAGATTGTCACATTGAGCAAAAAATGGAACAACGTGAGAATGTTTCCTACATGAACCAAAGGATGGGAAATAATTCTCAAAATAATTATCAACCTCCAAGGCCAAACTTCAATCGAAATTAAAACATTCTTTACAATCCAAATGGGCCAAACAATAACTCGTACAACCAACAAGGTCTGAATAACCAACCAACTCAAAACAACACTTTCAATCAACAAAGACCTAGCTTGTATAAATCACCACAACAAACCGAAGAGAAAAAGCCAAATCTGGAAGAAATGATGGCAAAGCTAATGGAATCTCAAACACAATTTATAACATCTCAAACCCAAACAAATGTGAGGTTTGATCAGTCACTAAGAACTCAACAAGCTTTCATTTTGAATCTAGAAAAACATGTAGGTACTCTTGCTAGCATGATGAGTGAGAGGGAACAAGGAAAGCTACCGAGTAATACTGAAGTAAATCCTCGAAATGAGAATGTTAATATGGTATCAACAAATTCTGAAAAACCATCATCAGAAGATGGGAAGGTTTTCGATGTGAGTAACAATGAAGAAGTTACAACACCACCACCACCACCACCACCACCCGAGTATGTAAAGCCAATGGTGGCACCATACATACCACCCATCCCATTTCCAAGAAAAGGAGTTGAGTATGAGCAAGTAATAGGTAATAAAGTTTGTGATACCTTTGGAAAGAAGAAGAAGAAGAATAAGAAAGTGCAAGAAAAAAAAACTATAAAAGTTAACCCGGTGAAGATAGTTCCACCAAAAGTTCCACCCAGGTTGGGTGATCCGGGTGAATTTATTGTTCTTTTTCTACTTAGTGATTGTGTCATGTATGATGCACTAGCAGATTTAGGTGCGAGTGTGAGTGTTATGCCCCTTTCATTATATAAGAGTTTAGGAGTAGGTGAGTTAAGTCCAACGGAAATGAGCGTTCGACTCTTTGATCAAACCATTAAGCACCCAGTTGGAATTGCTGACGACCTACCCGTTCAAGTGGGTAATTTAACCTTTTTAGTCGAATTTATTATCATTGACATAGAAGAGGACCCAAACATTCCTCTAATTTTAGGTCGACCATTCTTAGCGTCCACCGGGGCGTTATTTGACGTAAGAGAGGGTAGAATGACACTTAGTAATGATGAAAAATCGATCACCTTTGTAATTCGAAAGTCTAAATCTCCACCAACCAAAACCGTTGAACCAACAAAAACGATTGGTAAGAACCATATTGTTTTACCAACTCCAACGGTAGTGCTTAACAATAATAAAATGCCTAAGTGTGGGGAAGATGAAGCAACACCTAATGATGACCTGATAACAAAGAACCTCGTTGTTGATACGAAATTAAATGAAACCGTTATTAATAGTTCAATGAAGAAACTTATTAAACGGATTCGCGATGCTAGAACCAAGGAGAACTTTAAGTTATTTAACCGGTTCGTATCCAATCTATCGCCTAAAGAAAAGGCGAAACTAGTTGAATTTGTGGATATTACACAGGAATCCGACCAATGGCTTAAAGCAAAAGTCACAGATATGCAAGTTGATTATGGTCCAAGAGAAATTGATGATGAAGTTAATCACAATTTCGACACCACAGCTACCTAAGTGTGGGGAGATTCAAATGTTCTAAAAAGAAAACGCTGTCTAGAGTTAGTTGTTCTGTTCTCGTGTAGCTGTAGTTCCGAGAATGGAATCCGTTTGGTCTTTTCCGCTAGCAGACACTAAAGAACTAGTTTTCTCCCCCCATTCTGAATTTTTGTTTTGTAGGTTTTGTATGAAATTAATATGCATTTTTTTTAAATTTAATTTTTGTGTGATTTTAAAAAACAAAAATTACTTTATTTTATTAAGTTTAAAAAATGATTTCTAAATTTCATCGTAAGTTGAAGACTAGGTCATGGAACCCAAATTGCTTTACCCGAGGGCGGGGCGAAAAATTTTGTTATCATTATTTTTTAATTTTATTGATCTAAAGTATTAAAAAAAAACCCAAAAATCTTTGCTTTTAAAACAATCGCTTTAAAAACGACAAATTTTAAATTTTGTCGAGGGACGGACTAGGTAAACATACCGAAACTACCTAAAGTAAAAGGAAACAAAATTTTAAAAAATTATTCATTTAAATTGTTTTAATAAATAAAGGTTTTTATAAAAAATAAATAAATATATATATTATATATATGTTTGTAGTTTATCTTATGTACAAATCATGGTAAAACAGCGCATTTTCAAAGACTGACATTAAAGTTCAGCAAAAGCTACTAATTTTGACCACACGATGCAAAATATCAAATGTGATATAAAATAATATGTTTGCAAACTCGGTATTTTTAATCACTTTTCTACACTAATCACCCTCATGAATTTATAATTATAGTCTGATTTCATGCAAATGAGGGCATTGTATGATCTCAAGTGTGGGGAAGGGTTATAAATTCCCTCGAGTTTACACTTAGTTTAATTGCCAAATTTTGTGAAAATTTGAAAAATTTTCAAATAAAATGAATTCAAAATCATGTTAATACATATTTATGAACGATAAAACTAGGTGTTAATGCCGAAATTATTGTTACCTCGGAGAGAACATAAATGGAGAAACAACCCAAAACATTAGAATTCATTTAAAATGGAAAAGAGAAGAATAAAAAGGTAAAGAAAAAAATAAATAAAAGCTAAGTGTGGAAAGAATTTACCAAGTTCTTCAAAACATATATCACATATTTGTACAAGATTATTGCAGGTACTTTTGCTTTGGACTAAGCTAATCAGTTTTACCCGATTTATTGTAATACCTTTGAAAAGAATAGATGGATCTACACGATGAATCAATTCCATCATGAAAAGGAAGTAAAGTCTTCCGAAAAAGACACGCGCTTCTTGATTTAGGTCAGAAAGTTGTCGTCCAGACCAGCTGTAGGTTAACGAAAAATCTAGAAAAGTCATCTCTAAAATCAGCAGGAAATCCACGGACCTCAGCATCAAACAGGGTCGCTAAGTGGTCAGGCTTATCCTATCCATGAGAGGATCTGTCTCATAAAATGGAGAGGGTGCCGTGCAAATTAGCTTGATAAGACTAATGAATCAGACCCCCAGAAAAGGATAATCTCCTTAAAATATTAAAAATCAGCTTTTAAGCCTGATATTACTCAATTCTTGAGATTGACTTTAAAATACTGAGAATTACAAACTCATGGAATTCGATGATATCTAAACTCGAGCTTGAACGAGAAAATATTTTGATCAAAATTAAAACCGATTTGTTTTCTGAAAACCTATTTTCATTGCGTTCATTACCATTGAACGTAAAATCCTAAGAATTCACCGGAATTCATTAGGTCACCTGAACCAAATCGGGTGTCAACCGTAAGAACGGTGGTTGCATAGCATGGTCAAAGACAGGACCTTGTGCCAGACCGAAAAATTATAGGGTGATCTTTAACGGTTGCTCCTACAAAGGATAGTAATTGCATTCGACACGTTTTTGGACCATGAACATCTGCATGTCATTAGACATTGCCTTAACGGTTGCTTGTTCAAAGCTTTCCTTTACAATCGGACGGTAGTTTACCGAAAAGTAATATACGGAGCAAGTATACTGGACGTGTGCTTTCCTAATACAAGGATTAGCAAGTGGGTGACACAAAACCATAAGTTTTGAGCTAAAATTTTCAATTCTGAAACCCACAAAACCCACAAAAACATTTTGCAAACACCGGTGAAGGGTTATTTCGGAAAACTTATCTAGGGTAAAAGCTAGAATGAATTTTTAAAAGATCAAATATTTTCATAAAGATCCAATTCCCTTAAATGATCTAAATTTTCATAGTCATGTGGGACTGTAAACCACATCGTTACTATCATTGTTTATATTGCCGTATCAAAATCACTGATGTATAAAGTATGAGAAAAAAAATAAAAAAAAAGTGATTCGAGTGAAGTGTGATTTTATTTCAAGTTATGTATTGCTTGAGGACAAGCAACGCTCAAGTGTGGGGATATTTGATAGTGCTCCAAATGAATATATATTTAGGCACAATATCCTTCCAATATGTAAAGCTTTTAGTTGTAATTGTTCTATTTTTATGTAGTATTCGTTTAAATAAATAAGTACGAAGACAAAAGAAGAGAACGACGATTTGAAGACGCAAACGACCAAAACGCTAAAAAGTACAAAGTACAATCCAAGTGGGTCAATTTATTGATAAGAAACGTCTCAAAATTACAAGAGTACGAGCCGCAAAACGCAAAGTACAAGATATTAAATAGTACGCAAGGACGTTCGAAAATCCGGAACCGGGACATGAACCAACTTTCAACGCGCGACGCAACGGAGCTAAAATGACAAGTCAACTATGCACATGAATATAATATAATATATAAATAATTCTTAAAATTATATATATATTATATTATATAATAAAACGTCGGCAAAACAAGAAAACAAAAGTAGTTGGCCTGATCCAGCTGGCCATGCGATCGCATGGCCAGGATGCCTAAAATCCATGCGATCGCATGGAGGGAAAATCCTGGCCAAGTCTATAAATCGAGCAGTTTTTGGACTAATTTTACACACATCTTTTTCTTTTCCTTCTATGTAACGATAATATATATATATATATATATATATATATATATATATATATATATATATATATATATAATTTAAAGTTTAATTTAAGTTTAATAATAAATGGGTTATTGTAAGAAATGTTTTAAGGTTTTGTAAGTCGGAACTCTGTCCGTGTAACGCTACGCGATTAATCACCACTGTAAGCTATGTTCTTCCTTTTTAAATTAATGTCTCGTAACTAAGTTATTATTATGCTTATTTGAGCCAAAGTAATCGTGATGTTAGACTAAAAATTAAGATTGGGTTATTAGATTTTGAGCCAAAGTAATCGTGATGTTAGACTAAAAATCGTTGATGTTCCGATTGATATTAAGTAAGTTAAATTCAAACATAAATTATTTTAAAATAAACGGTGTTCCGAAAATGAGTTCTATAAAATTTTGGCTTACTAAAAATGTATTTAGGATATAGTTATTAAATTTTAACATTTTTTATATTTTACCCATAATTGAGAGGGACAGTTGATGTAAATTTTATTTAACGAATTAAGGATCAAATTTTATACCATAATAACTAAAATAAATAAATATAGTTAATTTAAAAATATGAGATTTTTCTGAATATTTTTATTCGCCACTAAGTAACAACGGAGTACGAAATAATATCCCTAATAAACTGTCGTTAAGTAAAAGTTAAAGAAAGGGGCTGCTAATATCTTAATCCACGTTTTAAATTGTAATTATATTATAATGTGTACTGTGTTTCATCTAGCGATATTTTATATATATGCATGTATGACTTTAATCACAAACATCATTTTCTTTTTCTGTCAACAACACCTAACACCCTAGCAACTTAATCCATCTCCTGTTTCTACTTCATTTACTCGAACACTAAAACACCATGATCATCTCGTTATTGCAGTAGAAGTGTTCAAGAACTACCATTACCACCTTCTTCCATTCTTGAAGCCACCATCATTAACTAACATAACCTACTCGATACACAAGCTACTACTCGATCAAACCATTGTCTTCATCAAACCGATCACACGACCATAACCGTCACCACCAAACGCCACCATCAACCACCCTTTCAACTCCAAAATCACCATCGTATGACTGATATACGTAACCCATTTATGTTTTACTGCAAATCCAAGAATTCCAATAACGAAACCCAAATAACCCTACTGCAATTCCTACGTCACCATTACTCTTCAGTCCACGAAACAAGCTCGAACATCCTTTTGTTGTACTGCAAAACGAAATCCAAAACACCATTTCAATCCTACGTAATCTGCTGTAGTTTATTTTTGTTACTTCTGTTTTTGGCAACCGTCACCATGAAAATTTCATGTTTCTTGTTTACTTGTTCACAACCATCAACACCATTACTACCATCACCTCTAGATTTCCATTTAACACCACCCTTGATCATCATCTTTATCAATCATCACCACTGAAACTATTACATTCGATCACTCTCATCAAAAACGATCACCACCTTAACAACATGACATCATTACCGAAAATCCACAAGCTCGATTATTGTGTTTCTTGGTCGATCCAACTTATACAACAACAACCGTCACTTTTCACCACCTATCACCAAAACCACCGTGGTAAACCACCACCACTAGACCGCCAAATCAAATAAATGGACTGAGGAAAGTAATTGTTTGAGTCCACCAAAATTTTAGGAAATACAATTTTAGGCCAGTTATTCTTGGGACTGAAGAAAAGCAAGATAACAAACCTAAATATTATTGTTATACAAAGAAAAAGGAATATATTATTAGAATGAGCTGTATGTGGGGTGTGTCACGGCTACAAGAGCCTTACCCCTTTGGAGTTTATGTTCAACCGACAAACATAAGGAATAAAAGGGATTTGGTGGCCGACAAAATAAAACACTTTAAAAAGATGTGGTGATTGAAATTTGATTAAACAATGCGTGACACAGGAAGTTAGCTACCGCATTTTTTTTATTCGATCGGTATTAAAGAGAGGAAGGGAACCAAACTCCTTTAAGGTTGTTTTGGGCCGAGACATATGTCTTTGTTTTGGGCCGTAAAAATTTGGCTTTCATAGCAGCCAACCTAGTTTCTTATACGAGGTAGAACATGACATTTTAAAGTGTTGTTTACGGATAGAGGTAATTAGGTGATGATTATGAACGAAATAATAATGGTGATACTAGATATTATGTTAGATGATTTCATAAAATAATGATAGCGATGAATGGAACGTATGAGTATTATGGTGATGTCATAAGGTAATGATAAAGATGATGATATTATGATGATCGTGAAGTATGAATTCGATGATGATTGTGTTAATGTGATACAAGTGATTCTTTTTCTGTACAATCACAAAGAAGAGGACACAAGAAACTCACGATCATGAGAGTGATTAATGAGGAAGAAATTGAAGAAAATTAAAATGGGTTAACTATAATTGAAATGGGATATTAATCGGAAAAATAGAAATGGTTGAATGGTTAAAAGTGTTATCGGGTTAGCGGGAGGTCGCAGGTTCAAACTCGGACTTGGGCATTATTTTTGGGACTACTTCTTTGAGGTAGTTATTTAATTTATTTACTTATCATTATTATTATTCTTATCATTATTATTATCATTATAATTATTAAAATAAATGTTAGTATTATTAGTAAAATCATTATTTTTATAGTTATTAGTATTAGTAGTATTATTATCATTATCATTATCATTATTATTATTATTATTATTATTATTATTATTATTATTATTATTATTATTATTATTATTATTATTATTACTACTTTGATATTAATAATATTATTATAACAAATAAATATTTTCTATATAAAAGTATATATATTACAACTATCATAATATTTCATATAATTATATATATTAAGATTATTTATATAAATATTTACATATAACAAATTATTGATTTTAAATATAATATTAAACTATATAAATATTAACTATTTTAAATATATGCAAATTAAATATATAAGATATATAATTTAAGATATAATATATGGATTTAATTGATTACAAGTATACGTGTTAATATATATACTTGATATAGGTTCGTGAATTCGAGGTCAACCCTGCATTGTTCAGTTCCATCGTATGCATATTTTTACTACAAAATATCGTATAGTGAGTTTCATTACTCCCTTTTTAAATGTTTTTGCAATATATATTTTTGGGACTGAGAATACATGCGCTTTTATAAATGTTTTATGAAATAGACATAAGTAATCGAAAGTACATTATATGGTTGAATGATCGAAACCGAATATGCCCCTTTTGCTTGGTAGCCTAAGAATTAGTAAACCGATCTACTAATTGACGCGTATCCTAAAGATAGATCTATTGGGCCTAACAAACCCCATCCGTTGTAGTGGATTGATAATGCTAAAAACGAACATATATTTCATAGCATTATTCCTCAAGAAAGACAAGCTTTTAGTTGCAATTGTTCTATTTACAAGAGATATTCGTTTAAATAATAAAAGGTGAAGACAAAAGGCAGATTCAACAAATTGAAGACAAAAAGGTCCAAAGAGCTAAAAAGTACAAGATACAATTAAAAAGGTTCAAAATATTGATGAGGAACGTCTCAAAATGACAAGAGTACAAGTTACAAGACGCAAAGTACGCGATATAAAATAATACGCGAAGACGTCCGAAAATCCGGAACCGGGACCTGAGCCAAGAAGAAACGCCCGACGCAACGGACCAAAAATATCTAGTCTACTATGCACAAGAATATAATATAATATATATATAATTATATATAATTATATATTATATATATTATTATTATTATATTACGTCGGCAAGAAGAAAACAAATCCATTTGGCTGGATCCAGGGTGGCCATGCGACTCGCATGGCCAGAAGCACAAATCCATGCGAGTCGCATGGAGTGAGATTGCTGGTCAGGTCCTATATAAAGCCAGTTTTGTGCCGAGTTTTAATCATCTTTTTCTCTTCCTCTTCATACGTAAATATATTTATATTTATAATTTATATTTTAATTTTAATTATAATTCTAATAATAAGGGTATGTTAGCGAATGTTGTAAGGGTGTAAGTCGAAATTCTGTCCGTGTAACGCTACGCTATTTTTAATCATTGTAAGTTATGTTCAACCTTTTTACATTAATGTCTCGTAGCTAAGTTATTATTATGCTTATTTAAAACGAAGTAATCATGATGTTGGGCTAATTACTAAAATTGGGTAATTGGGCTTTGTACCATAATTGGGGTTTGGACAAAAGAACGACACTTGTGGAAACTAGACTATGGGCTATTAATGGGCTTTATATTTGTTTAACTAAATGAAAGTTTGTTAATGTTAATATAAAGATTTACAATTGGGCGTCCCTATAAATTACCATATACACTCGATCGGACACGATGGGCGGGGTATTTATATGTACGAATAATCGTTCATTTAACCGGACACGGGAATGGATTAATAGCCACTAGAATAATCAAAACAGGGGTGAAATTACATTCAAGGGTAATTGGTGTAATTGTTAACAAAGTAGTAAAACCTTGGTTTACACGCAGTCGATAACCTGGTGTATTCATTAAACAAAGTATTAAAACCTTGTTACAATTCGAATCCCCAATTAGTTGGAATATTTATCTTCGGGTATAATAATAATTTGACAAGGACACTTGCAATTTATATTTATGACTGATGGACTGTTATGGACAAAAACCAGACGGACATATTAAATAATCCAGGACAAAGGACAATTAACCCATGGGCATAAAACTAAAATCAACACGTCAAACATCATGATTACGGAAGTTTAAATAAGCATAATTCTTTTATTTCATATTTAATTTCCTTTATTTTATATTTAATTGCACTTCTAATTATCGCACTTTTATTTATTGTTATTTTATTTAATCGCACTTTTAATTATCGTACTTTTAATTATCGCAATTTTATTTTATCGCATTTTTATTATTCGCAATTTCATTATCGTTATTTACTTTACGCTTTAATTTAAGTCTTGTATTTATTTTATATTTTACATTAGGTTTTAACTGCGACTAAAGTCTTAAAATCGACAAACCGGTCATTAAACGGTAAAAACCCCCCTTTATAATAATAATATCACTTATATATATATTTGTATTTTTATAAAAGTAAACTAATATAGCGTTGAGCTTTGTTTAAAGATTTCCCTGTGGAACGAACCGGACTTACTAAAAACTACACTACTGAACGATTAGGTACACTGCCTATAAGTGTTGTAGCAAGGTTTAAGTATATCCATTCTATAAATAAATAAATATCTTGTGTAAAATTGTATAGTATTTAATAGTTTTTCCTAGTAAAATATAAGCTATTTTATATACACCTCGTTCGACATCAAGTATTTTTGGCGCCGCTGCCGGGGAACTCGCCGAAGCGAAACGCCATATTTTTAATTTTTAAGTTATAATTAGTTTTGGTAAAATTTATATTTTTAAAAAAAATAAAAAAAAAATATATAAAAAAAAGAGCTTTTAAAAACCGAAAAAAAAAAAAATATACTTATATATATTTTTAAGATTTTTATTTACAAAATTATCAAATATTTCTATTTTTAGTTTTATAAAAATATAAGTTTTTATTTAAACTATATAAATATTTTATATTAAATTTTAAAACAGAAAAAAAAAAAAAAAATAAGTAATCGGGCCAAGGTACTGTAGCAGCCCAACTTTTGGCCTGGATCCGAACACCATGCGAGTCGCATGACCCACCCCCTTAAACCATGCGAGTCGCATGAGGGGTCTGACAGGGCCACATCCAAACCCTAATTCCGCATTTATTACGATTATTATTTAATTATTATTAATTAAACCCTAATACTATTATTATTATTATAATTAAGTTTTTAATTTATTTAGTTATTTTTACTTTTTGTTTAGTTTTATTTATTATAAACTTAATACTTTTATTATAAAATATAAAAATAATATTTTTATAAAATCTAATATTTTTATAACTTTTTATAACTTTTATATTTTGTCCCTTTTTAATCGTTGTAGCGTAATATTTATATTTTTCGCTCATATTTAATTTTAAACTTAGTTTTTGCTATAGTTATTTTTACTCCTAGATTTTTAGGCTTTGCCGTAGAATTCCTTAAGTGCTTTTTCTTTAGACTAAGATTTAGGTGCTTTAGAATTTTGCGACGCCTTTTTAAGTTTTAGTTTCTTTTTAAGTTATTTCCATTTGGGATTTAGTTTTTCCTGTAAGCTTTAATATTTTTAGACCTTTTACTATGTATCAATTATCATTCCAATTAGTAATTTCAATTTGCGATTATAATTTTAAGTTAGTTGTAGTAATAAGGTTAGGTTAGTAAAGTATTTTTAAGTTTTTATAAGTTTCTTTTATTTTTCCGTCACCTTTTATTTTTCAACCATTTTTCTTTTTCGACCTTTTGCGACGAACTCTTTGTCTTTCTTATTTCTCGCCATTCTAGTTTTAGGACATAGATTTTTATTCTACTTCTTATCTAAATTTCTTAAAATTACGAAAATTTATTTTGAGTGATTAAATCGATAGACATCAAAATTTTCTGGTTCGTAGTAATAGTTGGATTTGTACGTGGACCGGGTTATTGGAGCCAAACAGTCCTCAATTATATTGAGACCAAACGAATCCTGCCCCTCTGCTGCATCTTTTGGCTATTCGAAACGTGGGCAAAATCAGAAAAGTCTATTGATTGGATAACTTATTATAATTTTTCTTTCCTTTTAAAAACTAATAGGATATTCTGTGAATGCACCGAGCAAGACGTTCATCACCTTTTGTACGTTCACCACCTGTAACTCGATCAAGACATCGTTTAACAAATATAACCGCCGTTGATTTTTCTTTAGAATCGTCATCCAGTCGACCAAGTACTTCAGTTCAAATTTCCGATAATCCATTTTTTGAACCCAACCTCACAATTGAGAATCCAGAAAATATTCAGGAACGGTTCATAGATCCTGAACCATTAAACTTTCCTCCGGAACCACCAATCATTCAAACAGAGATTGTTGAGGAACGAACTATTAAATCAGAATCATCTATTGATACCGATTCAACAAATTCAATTATGGAGAATCTGGAACCTTTAAGTATGGAAGACCGAATGAGAGCTAAACGCACTGGCCAAGGTCACGCAATTACTCATCCAGACATTAATGCGCCAGATTATGAAATCAAAGGACAAATTTTACACATGGTGACTAATCAATGCCAATTTAGTGGTGCGCCGAAGGAAGATCCAAATGAACATCTACGTACCTTTAATAGGATCTGCACACTATTTAAAATACGAGAAGTGGAGGATGAACAGATATATCTCATGTTATTTCCCTGGACTTTAAAGGGAGAAGCCAAAGATTGGTTGGAATCGTTACCTGAAGGGGCGATTGATACATGGGACGTTTTAATTGATAAATTTCTTAAACAATTCTTTCCTGCATCTAAAGCCGTAAGACTTCAAGCAGAAATTGTTACGTTCACACAGAAGCCAAATGAAACTCTATATGAGGCGTGGACAAGATATGGAAAATTGTTAAGAGGATGTCCGCAACATGGTTTAGACACCTGTCAAATAGTACAAATATTCTACCAAGGATGCGACATCACTACAAGGAAAGACATAGATATAGCAGCTGGTGGTTCTATTATGAAGAAAACCGAAACTGATGCTTACAAAATTATTGATAATACTGCTTCCCACTCACATGAGTGGCACCAAGAAAAAGACATCATTAGATCATCTAAAGCAGCTAGAGCCGATTCTAGCCATGACTTAGATTCCATTTCCGCAAAGATAGATGCTTTCGAGAGACGAATGGAAAAGATGACTAAAGATATTCATGCAATACGAATTAGTTGTGAACAGTGTGGAGGACCACATTTGACAAAAGATTGTCTCAGTATTGAATTAACAATGGAACAAAGAGAGAATATTTCATACATAAACCAAAGGCCTGGAAATAATTATCAGAATAATTATCAACCGCCAAGACCGATTTACAATCAAAACCAGAATTATAACCGAAATATTCCATACAACAACCAACAAGGTCCTAGCAATCAACAAGTATCCAATAATACTTATAATCAGCAAAGACCGAATTTTCAAAACAAACCACCACAACAAACCGATGATAAAAAGCCGAATTTAGAAGATATGATGACGAAGCTAGTTGAAACTCAAACGCAGTTTTTCACATCTCAAAAACAAACCAATGAACAAAATGCTCAAGCATTTAGAAATCAACAAGCTTCTATTCAAAATCTGGAACAAGAAGTAAGTAACCTAGCAAGGTTAATAGGTGAAAGAAAACCGGGAAGTTTACCTAGTGATACAAATGCTAACCCCCGGAATGAAACAGCTAAAGCTATTACCACAAGAAGTGGTACAACACTTAAACCACCTGAAATACCTGTAACTTCTGATGAAACTATTCCTACTCCACAAGAACCACAACCTGATCAAGATAAGGAAAAAGAACCGGTAGTTGAAAAGGTTAATGAAGATAACACAGTTAAGGATAAACCTTATGTTAAACCATACCAACCACCACTTCCTTATCCGAGTAAAATGAAGAAAGAAAAACTTGAAGCCGAGCAATCCAAATTCTTGGATATGTTTAAACAGATAAATGTAAATCTTCCTTTCATTGATGTGATTTCAGGAATGCCAAGATATGCTAAATTCTTGAAAGATCTGATCACAAATAGAAAGAAAATGGAAGAACTTTCGGCTGTTACTATGAATGCTAATTGTTCAGCAGTGCTGTTGAATAAGATACCAGAAAAACTATCTGATCCAGGAAGTTTCACAATTCCATGTTTTCTGGGTAGTCTTAGTTCAATAGAAGCATTAGCAGATTTAGGTGCTAGTATAAATCTAATGCCGTATTCACTATACGCTAAACTAGACCTTGGAGAATTAAAACCAACCAGAATAAGCATACAACTAGCCGATAGATCAATAAAATATCCTAGAGGGATAATGGAGAACATGCTAGTTAAAGTTGGTACTTTAGTATTTCCAGTAGATTTTGTTGTTTTGGACATGGAAGAAGATTCTCAAGTTCCTCTCATATTAGGAAGACCATTCTTAAACACGGCTAAAGCAATGATAGACGTGTTCGGTAAGAAACTGACCCTAAGTATAGAGGATGAGAGTGTTACCTTTTCAGTTGATAGAGCAATGCAACAACCACAATCTGCAGATGATACATGTTATTATATTCAAACTATAGATGCACATGCAGAATTATTAGAAGAATTTCCAGAATTACAAGGAACAGGAGAATGTTCTTTAGGAGAAGGTAATGAACCAATTGATGAAGCTGAAATGTTAGCTACACTTATAGCTAATGGATATGAACCAACAACAGAAGAAATTCAAATGCTAAAAGAAGAAGACAGATATCGATATAAATCATCGATAGAAGAACCTCCGAAATTAGAGTTAAAGCCACTTCCAAACCATTTGGAATACGCTTATTTACATGGTGAATCTGAATTACCTGTAATAATATCGTCTTCTCTTACTGAAAATGAGAAATCACAACTCATTTCTGTGTTGAAAGCTCATAAACCAGCCATTGCATGGAAGATTCATGATATTAAAGGAATAAGTCCTTCGTATTGCACACATAAAATCCTTATGGAAGAAGGTCATAAAACGTATGTGCAACGCCAACGAAGACTAAATCCTAATATGCAAGATGTAGTTAAGAAAGAGATTATTAAACTGCTAGATGCAGGTTTGATATATCCAATTTCTGATAGTCCATGGGTAAGCCCAGTTCAATGCGTGCCTAAGAAGGGTGGCATGACTGTCATTACAAATGAGAAAAATGAGCTTATTCCTACTAGGACTGTAACAGGATGGCGTGTATGTATTGATTATAGAAAATTAAATGACGCCACCAGAAAAGATCACTTTCCCTTACCTTTCATTGATCAAATGTTGGAAAGATTAGCCGGAAATAGTTACTACTGTTTTCTAGATGGATTTTCCGGATATTTTCAAATTCCAATAGCACCCGAAGATCAAGAGAAAACCACATTCACGTGCCCTTATGGTACTTTTGCTTACAAACGCATGCCATTTGGACTTTGTAACGCCCCTGCAACCTTTCAAAGGTGCATGATGGCGATTTTTCACGACATGATAGAAGAATGCATGGAAGTATTCATGGATGACTTTTCAGTCTTCGGTGATACATTTAAATCATGTCTAGTTAATCTGGAACGAATGCTAATTAGATGCGAAAAATCAAATCTAGTACTTAATTGGGAAAAATGCCATTTTATGGTTAAAGAAGGCATCGTTCTTGGACATAAAATTTCAAAAGAAGGAATTGAAGTGGATAGAGCTAAAATAGATGTAATTGCTAAACTTCCACATCCCACCAATGTTAGAGGAGTTAGGAGTTTTCTAGGGCATGCCGGTTTTTACCGACGTTTCATAAAAGATTTTTCTAAAATTGCCACTCCTATGAATAAACTCCTAGAAAAGGATGCGCCATTCATCTTTTCAGATGAATGTATCAAATCTTTTAATATTCTTAAAGAAAAACTCACTAATGCGCCGATCATGATAACACCAAATTGGAATCTACCATTTGAACTAATGTGCGATGCAAGTGATTTTGCAATGGGAGCCGTATTAGGACAAAGGATTGAAAAACGATTTCAACCTATATATTATGCTAGTAAGACGTTACAAGGAGCACAAACGAACTATACAACTACTGAAAAAGAACTCCTTGCTATTGTCTTTGCTTTTGACAAATTTCGATCATATCTCGTTCTAGCAAAAACGGTGGTCTATACAGACCATTCTGCTCTTAGATACCTATTTTCAAAACAAGATGCTAAACCAAGATTAATCCGTTGGATCTTACTCTTACAAGAGTTTGATATTGAAATCCGAGATAAAAAAGGAGCAGAAAATCTCGCCGCTGATCATCTTTCTCGTCTTGAAAATCCCGAATTAGAAGTTCTGAATGAATCGGCCATACAAGACAACTTTCCTGATGAATATCTATTGAAGATAGATTATAAAGAAATCCCATGGTTTGCAGACTATGCAAACTACTTAGTTTGTGGATTCCTTGAAAAAGGATTATCGTACCAAAGACGAAAGAAATTCTTCAGTGATATAAAACACTATTTCTGGGAAGATCCACATTTGTTTAAAAGTTGTCCCGATGGAATAATACGCCGATGTGTATTTGGAGATGAAGCTAGTAAAATTTTAAACCATTGTCACACAGGACCAACAGGAGGGCATTATGGGCCTCAACTAACAGCAAGAAAAGTTTATGAAGCTGGATTCTATTGGCCTACAATTTACAAAGACGCACACCTTCTTTGCAAATCCTGTGATGCATGTCAAAGGGCCGGAAAAATAAGTCAACGTGATGAAATGCCACAAAATGTCATCCAAGTATGTGAAGTATTTGACATTTGGGGTATTGACTTTATGGGTCCATTTCCAAAATCTCATAATAATCTATATATACTCGTAGCCATTGATTATGTATCTAAATGGGCGGAAGCACAAGCTCTCCCAACTAACGATGCACGAGTTGTAGTAAACTTTTTAAAACGTCTTTTTGCAAGGTTTGGAACACCGAAAGCTTTAATAAGTGATCGGGGTACTCATTTCTGTAATAATCAACTTGAGAAAGTTCTTAAAAGATATGGAGTAACTCATAAAATCTCCACCGCATATCATCCACAAACAAGTGGACAAGTTGAAAATACCAACCGAGCTTTAAAACGTATTCTAGAGAAAACCGTAGGATCAAATCCAAAGGAATGGTCCATTAAATTGGAGGATGCACTCTGGGCTTTTAGAACAGCCTACAAAACTCCAATTGGAACCACACCTTTTAGACTTGTGTATGGAAAAGCATGTCATCTTCCAGTAGAAATTGAACACAAAGCATTTTGGGCTTTGAAGACATGTAATCTTGATTTACATGAAGCTGGACGTCTACGATTAAGTCAACTAAACGAATTAGAAGAATTAAGACATGAAGCATACGAAAATTCGTTAATCTATAAAGAAAGAACGAAGAAATGGCATGATAAAAGAATCAGAAGTTCAAAAGAATTTAAAGAAGGAGACAGAGTTCTTCTTTTCAATTCACGATTCAAACTATTTCCTGGAAAATTGAAATCAAGATGGTCTGGACCATTCATAGTCAAAAGAGTTTTCCCATACAGAATGATAGAATTAATAAATTCAAATGGGATTGAATTTAAAGTTAATGGTCACAGAGTTAAACATTACATACATGGTCCGATGGAAGTCGACAACGAAGTTACTCACAATTTCGACACGACAGCTAACTAAGTGTGGGGAGAATCAAGTCTTTAAAGGATAATATGTATTTCTGTTAGAGTTAGATTGTCTGTTTTCGTGTAGTTCTCGAAAATGGAACACGTATGGTCTTTCCCTAGCAGACCCTAAAGAACTAGTCTTCTCCCCCCATTCTGAATTTTTATTTTTTTAGGTTTTTACGAAATGAAGACTGCCTGTGAACTAAACCATGGTCTAATGTTACACGCTTTGATCACTAAACGTAATAATGACATACTCCCGAGTGAAATAGTATCAGTAATCAGAGAAAGAATGGACGGAGTTAGAAAAGGATCCAGATGCGAAGATAATAAGTTACAATTTGGTAAAGGAAAATCAAAATCCGCAGCAAAAAGAAGAGCACGACACCTAGAACGATGTCACAAATGCGGAAAATGGTCACATGGAGGTAAATGTTCAAATAATCAAACCTATTCAAATACCGAATTTGTTACTTTATGCAGAGACGGACCGTTCATATGTTTAGAAGAAAAGACAATGAATGCTCGAGGTTACGCCTATGCAGCCATGGAAAACCAATTAAACCGACTATCTTATGAATATAATAGATCATATAACTAAGAAATATATTTCACAGGTATGTCTGTACAGTTTTTATTTTTATTTTTATTTTTAACCTTTTGATAATAAACGCTAATTTGTTCGCTAAAAAGTATTAAATTGGTATTAAATAAAATTAGGTTTGGCGACCGAAATTATTGATATCGTTCAAAAATTTATTACATCACTGCGAAATTTAACGTTTATTCTTAAGGTATAAATATCTTTAAACAATCAAACCAAAATATTTCAAAAATTCGTCATGAGTTAAATTAGGTCTTGGAACCGAAATTACTTTACCGAAAAGAGGGGCGCATATTTTTGATAATATTTGATTGATAAAAGTGGGATAAAAAGACAAAAAGATTTTTAAATTTATTTTTACCATGTTTTTAAAATTAATATTTAAATCTTAAGTTAATATTGTAAACTTTGTAAAAACAATATATTTAAAATTGTAAATATTTGAAAAATTTATATAAGTTTGGTGTGAATTTATAATATGAATTTTTAAATTAAGTCTGGTGTGAATTTTTAAAATATGAATTTTTAATTTTATGCATTTAAAATTTTAAGTTTGGTGTGATTTTTTTTTATTATTAATTTTGAATTTTATATTTATGTTGTGTGAATTTAAAAACAAAAATTTACTTTATCTCATTAAGTTAAGAATATGATTTTTAAAATTCGTCGTAAGTTGAAGACTAGGTCTTTGAACCGAAATTGCTTTACCCGAGGGAGGGACGAGAACTTTTATTATCATTATTTTTAATCTTATTGATTTAAAGTATGCCAAAAACATTAAAAAAAACCCAAAAATCTAAGCTTTTAAAACAATCGCTTGAAAATGACAAAATTTTAAAATTTTGTCGAGGGACGGACTAGGGCATCGTCCCGAAATGACCTCGTCCTAAAAAGAAACAAAATTTTTAAAATTTTATTTAATTCTATGTTTTAAAAGTATAAGGTTTTATTTAAAAAAAAAAAAAAAAAAAAAAAAAAAAAAAACCTGGAATTGGCCCCCATGCGAGTCGCATGGGGGTATGCACAAAACCATGCGACTCGCATGGCTGTTAAAAACTGGTCAGGATCATTTATGCAGAGAATCTGTTTCTTCTCACAATAACACACACAAGCACGAACACACACCCATTCTCTCTCAAATTTTCATCATTTTTCACCAAATTTCTTGCAAAACTTCACAACAATCATGCCTAGATTCAGTAGTCTCAACCCCTTCAGGAGAAAGGTAAAGATTTCACCCCTAATCTCTTTAAATTCGAATTTTTGTGTTCTTGAGCTAGAAAATTTATATTTTGATTTTGTTAAATTTAGGTGTAATTAGAGCTAAATTGTTGTTATATTATGCATGTATATCCTAGATAGAAGCTATTTAACATGAATTGAAGCTAAAAACTTCAAATTTTTAAGAATCTAGGGTTTGTGTTCTTGAGCAATTTGGGGCTTTTTGATATAAACAGGTTATGGCCGATTTTTGTCATGAATTGTTGCTAAATTGAGTAGTGTAACATGTCTAGGTAGTTAATTGATCCAAACTTTGAGCCTAAACATGTTTTTGAGAATTAAAGTGGACTTTTTAAGTCCAAAAATTCATGAACTTGGATAAATTGATATAAAGGCCATTTGAAACTTGTTTCATTGCTAGTAGTGATTATTTTGGCATGTTATTTAAGAAAAATGCTTATGAACTTGATGTACATTTTTCGTATATGCTTATTTGACAAAGTGTAGACTTGACAAAAATATGAAAATGAGCACTAGTTTGATTTGAATGCCATGTAACAAGTGTTTAATTGCTATAATGATTATTGTTGACATGTTTAAGAGTTTAAATGTGATAAAACATTGTACACATTTTCGTATGTAAAAGTGTAGAATTGTTATTGTTAAGAAAATGTGTATAAAATGTGTTATGAATTGAACATGTCATCATAATTGTTTCAAGTTATTATTTTGCTAACACTAATGCATATTTGGATGCACAATTTTTGTGTTTAATGTGTTTTACAGAAAGCCGATACTGGAGGTTCAGGAGCATCATCATCCAGGCAACCAGAGCCCGAACCGGAAATGTTTCATGAACAAGAACAGCATATGCAACAAGAAGAAGAAGAACAGGAGGAGCAACATATTCCATATCACGATCAAGATCAGTTATTCATGAATCAGTTTCGTCAATTCGCTCCACATCAAAGGATTCTGAGCTTAGACATTAATGAAGATCAGTTACACCCAAATCTGAGATTTGATCGATGTTGGATAGAGTATCCAGATTATCAAAAGAACATGCACATTCTCTACTTTAAGGTTGTTGAAATGCCAAGGGCAATTGACTGGGTACCTTTGGAAACAGTTGACCTTGCCGAACCGATTCGGGAATTATTGGTGCAAAGGTATGGTAATTCTCAGTTTAACGATTGGATGCGCCTATTTTCCATTCGTAGAACCATATATAGGGAATGGTGTATAGAATTACTTAGTACTATTAAGTTAAACAGTGATGTTAGGAGAATAGATGATAGAAGCTTTATTAGATTTCTGTTAGGTGGACGCATGTACAGAATGTCCATGATAGATTTAGCTAGGGCCTTACAGATTTACACCCCTGCTGAACTTTTGAGCCCCGACTGTAATAGCTTGATTGCCCAAGGAGAAAGGGTAGATAGGGAATTTGATATTAACGCTGTCTGGAGGCGTATGTCCCACTTTAATGAATTTCACGCCAGTGGAAATCATACATACTTAGATATAGACAGAGCTGAACTCCGGGTGATTCATAGATTCTTAGCAAACACAATTACACAAAGGGGAAGAAATAAGGAGAAATTGACCGTAAACGATTTGTTCTACCTCAAGTGTATTAGAGACCCGAGGAGTTTCGTTAACATTCCCTATTGTGTTGGTTATTATCTCGCTAATGTAGTTTCGGGGATGAAATCGGGGAGTATTATAGGTGGTGGTATTTTCATTACTCTCATTGGAGAGTATTTAGGTGTAGATAAGCACCAAGGGGGTCCAATGAACGAAATAGAGGACGGAGGTGAAACTATAAGTTCAAACCTTTATCACGGTGCAAGGGTATTATTGATGAGATGTGGTCGGGTATATCGATACGAGGGACCTCAGCGACAGGTAGAAAGAGGTTCGGATGACGAGATGGAGGATGCGAACAACATTATAGGAGTTGTTCGGGAGACTGCTCTTGATTTAGGCGTTCGTATGGAGGATGAATACATGACGAACTATGATAGGCATATGCAGTACGAGGCATGGCAACGCCGGAATGACTACGAGCATTCCCGGCAACGAGAGCATGGCCGATGGGATTATCATCAGCGCCAAATTATAAGCCAGTTGCAGCCTGGCGAGATGTATTATCCGACCCGACCCGCATACTATCCCGCACATCAGCCAGAAATGAGACCACCCTATGATTCATATGATTATGACGCAGCATACCAGTTCACCTATAATCAGCCATGGAACCCGGACGCGAACATGAATTGGGATCCATATCCTAATTTTCCTCCTAACCCACCTCCTGATCAGTAGAGATAAGTTGGTAATTTTTATTTTTAGTTTAAACACTTAACATTTTATTACGTTTATGTAATGTTTGATATTTTATTATTATTGTGTACTAATATTTTTCTTATAGTTTGAAAGTGGGATGCCAAAGTTCCATTTCAAATTGCATGTATGATTATATTTGTATTGTATGTATTCTCTTTTATGCACAAAACAGGGTAAAACAACGCGTTTTCAAAGACTGGCATTAAGTTCAGCAAAAGCAAGTAATTTTGACAACAATGATGCAAAATGTATGTGAAATAACAACAAGACGGAATGAACAAATGACGTGCACCATTTATCATTCAGCAAACAAACGCCAATATATTTGGAAACTTTGGTAAAAATTTAATCATTTTCACACAAATCACCCTCAATAATTTAAATTGTTACTGATTTTTTGCAAATGAGGGCATTGCAAGATCTTAAGTGTGGGAAGGGGTTAAATTCTTTCGGATTTTAAAATTTTTACTTTATACACTTGGTTACCATTAAAAATACTAGTAAAGCAGTAGTTGTATTAGAATCTAGTGCTCTCTGATAAAAAAGAACAGCCCTAGTCTTATATACTGACTACCCAATTCTAGTAAAATTTTTTAAAAATTTTTAATTAAATGAATTCAAATCATGTTTATACATATTTATGAACGATAAAACTAGGTTTTAACACCGAAATTATTGTTACCTCGGAAAGGACATAAATTGAGAAACAAACTAAAATGTTAAAATTCATTTAAAATGGAATAGAGGACGATAAAAAGGAAAATAAAAGCCAAGTGTGGGAAAATTTACCAAGTTATTTTAAACATATGTCACATATATCTGTAACAAATAACTGAAAATACTTTTGCTTTGGACTAAACTAAACTGTTTTACCCGATGAAAGAAAAGAAGAGATGGATCTACACGATGAATCAATTCCATCATTAAAAGGAAGTAAAGTCTTCCGAAAAAGAAACGCGCTTCTTGATTTAGGTCATGAAGTTGTCGTCCAGACCAGCTGTAGGTTGACGAAAAATCTAGAAAAGTCATCACTAAAATCAGCAGGAAATCCACGGACCTCAGCATTAAACAGGGTCGCCAAGTGGTCAGATTTATCCTAACCATGAGAAGGATTTATCTCGTACAATGGGGAGGCACCATGCAAATTAGCTGGATAAGACTAATGAATCAGATCCCCAGAAAGGATAATCTCCTTAAAGATTAAAAATCAGCTTTTAAGACTGATATTACTCAATCCTAGAGATTGACCTTAAAGATTGAGAATTACAAACTCATGGAATTCAATGATATCTAAACTCGAGCTTAAACGAGAAAATATTTTGATCAAAATTACAAACCGATTTGTTTTCTGAAAACCCTATTTTCAATGCGTTCATTACCATTGAACGTAAAATCCTAGGAATTCACCTGGAATTCATTAGGTCACCTGAACCAAATCGGGTGTCAACCGTAAGAACGGTGGTTGCATAGCATGGTCAAAGACAGGACTTTGTGCCAAACCGACAAATTATAAGGGTGAGCTTTACTATTGCTCCTACCAAGGATAGTAATTGCGTCCGACACGTTATAGACCATAATCAAAAGCATGTCACGAGACATTGCCTTAACAGTTGCTTGTTCAACGCTTTCCTTTACAACCGGACGGTAGTTTACCGAAAGGTAATATACGGGACAAGTAAACTGGACGTGTTGCTTTCCAAATACAAGGTTAGCAAGTGGGTGACACAAAACCGCAAGTTTTGAGCTAAAATTTTCAAATCTGAAACCCACCAAACCCACAAAAATATTTTGCAAACACCGGTAAAGGGTTATTCCGGAAAACTTATCTAGGGTAAAAACTAGATTTAATTTTCAAAAGATCAAATGTTTTCATAAAGATCCAATTTCCTTAATGGATCTAAATTTTTATAGTCATGTGGGACTGTAAACCATATCGTTACTTCCATTGTTTATACCGCCGTATAGAAATCACTGATGTACAAAGTGTGAAGAATAAAGAAGTGATTCTAGTATTTCAAGACAATATTGCTTGAGGACAAGCAACGCTCAAGTGTGGGAATATTTGATAATGCTAAAAACGAACATATATTTCATAGCATTATTCCTCAAGAAAGACAAGCTTTTAGTTGCAATTGTTCTATTTACAAGAGATATTCGTTTAAATAATAAAAGGTGAAGACAAAAGGCAGATTCAACAAATTGAAGACAAAAAGGTCCAAAGAGCTAAAAAGTACAAGATACAATTAAAAAGGTTCAAAATATTGATGAGGAACGTCTCAAAATGACAAGAGTACAAGTTACAAGACGCAAAGTACGCGATATAAAATAATACGCGAAGACGTCCGAAAATCCGGAACCGGGACCTGAGCCAAGAAGAAACGCCCGACGCAACGGACCAAAAATATCTAGTCTACTATGCACAAGAATATAATATAATATATATATAATTATATATAATTATATATTATATATATTATTATTATTATATTACGTCGGCAAGAAGAAAGCAAATCCATTTGGCTGGATCCAGGGTGGCCATGCGACTCGCATGGCCAGAAGCACAAATCCATGCGAGTCGCATGGAGTGAGATTGCTGGTCAGGTCCTATATAAAGCCAGTTTTGTGCCGAGTTTTAATCATCTTTTTCTCTTCCTCTTCATACGTAAATATATTTATATTTATAATTTATATTTTAATTTTAATTATAATTCTAATAATAAGGGTATGTTAGCGAATGTTGTAAGGGTGTAAGTCGAAATTCTGTCCGTGTAACGCTACGCTATTTTTAATCATTGTAAGTTATGTTCAACCTTTTTACATTAATGTCTCGTAGCTAAGTTATTATTATGCTTATTTAAAACGAAGTAATCATGATGTTGGGCTAATTACTAAAATTGGGTAATTGGGCTTTGTACCATAATTGGGGTTTGGACAAAAGAACGACACTTGTGGAAACTAGACTATGGGCTATTAATGGGCTTTATATTTGTTTAACTAAATGAAAGTTTGTTAATGTTAATATAAAGATTTACAATTGGGCGTCCCTATAAATTACCATATACACTCGATCGGACACGATGGGCGGGGTATTTATATGTACGAATAATCGTTCATTTAACCGGACACGGGAATGGATTAATAGCCACTAGAATAATCAAAACAGGGGTGAAATTACATTCAAGGGTAATTGGTGTAATTGTTAACAAAGTAGTAAAACCTTGGTTTACACGCAGTCGATAACCTGGTGTATTCATTAAACAAAGTATTAAAACCTTGTTACAATTCGAATCCCCAATTAGTTGGAATATTTATCTTCGGGTATAATAATAATTTGACAAGGACACTTGCAATTTATATTTATGACTGATGGACTGTTATGGACAAAAACCAGACGGACATATTAAATAATCCAGGACAAAGGACAATTAACCCATGGGCATAAAACTAAAATCAACACGTCAAACATCATGATTACGGAAGTTTAAATAAGCATAATTCTTTTATTTCATATTTAATTTCCTTTATTTTATATTTAATTGCACTTCTAATTATCGCACTTTTATTTATTGTTATTTTATTTAATCGCACTTTTAATTATCGTACTTTTAATTATCGCAATTTTATTTTATCGCATTTTTATTATTCGCAATTTCATTATCGTTATTTACTTTACGCTTTAATTTAAGTCTTGTATTTATTTTATATTTTACATTAGGTTTTAACTGCGACTAAAGTCTTAAAATCGACAAACCGGTCATTAAACGGTAAAAACCCCCCTTTATAATAATAATATCACTTATATATATATTTGTATTTTTATAAAAGTAAACTAATATAGCGTTGAGCTTTGTTTAAAGATTTCCCTGTGGAACGAACCGGACTTACTAAAAACTACACTACTGAACGATTAGGTACACTGCCTATAAGTGTTGTAGCAAGGTTTAAGTATATCCATTCTATAAATAAATAAATATCTTGTGTAAAATTGTATCGTATTTAATAGTTTTTCCTAGTAAAATATAAGCTATTTTATATACACCTCGTTCGACATCATGGATGCTTTAGTACTTCGATGTTGTTTTATCATGTTCGATGGATGTCCCGGAATGATAGGGGATATTCTTATATGCATCTTGTTAATGTCGGTTACTAGGTGTTCAATCCATATGAATGATTATTTTTGTCTCTATGCATGGGACGTATATTTATGAGAAATGGAAATGAAAATCTTGTGGTCTATTAAAATGATGAAAATGATCGATTATGATAAACTAATGAACTCACCAACCTTTTGGTTGACACTTTAAAGCATGTTTATTCTCAGGTATGAAAGAAATCTTCCGCTGTGCATTTGCTCATTTTAGAGATATTACTTGGAGTCATTCATGGCATATTTCAAAAAGACGTTGCATTCGAGTCGTTGAGTTCATCAAAATTATTATTAAGTCAATTATAGATTGGATATATTATGAAATGGTATGCATGTCTGTCAACTTTCGATGTGATGAAAGATTGTCTTTTAAAAATGAATGCAATGTTTGTAAAACGTATCATATAGAGGTCAAGTACCTCGCGATGTAACCAAATGTAATGTATTTGTCAAGATGGATTAGGACTGGTCGTTTTAGGTGGTATCAGAGCAGTGGTCTTAGCGAACCAGGTCTTGCATTAATGTGTCTAACTGATAGTTGTTTAGATGCATTAGTGGGTCTGGACTTCGACCGTGTCTGCATGTCAAAAATTTTGCTTATCTTTTTGTGTCGAAAATTACCTACTTATCATTTTTAGGGAATCACTTGCTTATCATACTTAGTCTAGACACATCTTACTGCATTGATTGCATGAACAGTGTATAGACAAAATTCATATCTTAGCGTATATGCTAATTCATATCTTAGCATATCTGTTACTATAAACTTTGCCTGATATATTCCGTAAATTCTTCCGTAATCTACGAAATCTTTTATTCTATATATATAGATATTATATGTAATTAGAATATCATTCGATATCCAGAAATCATTTCATATTGAAAAATCTTTTATTCGAAAGTACGAAATGGGACTCGTCACTAGTTCAAGTTCTTCGGAACCCGACAGCTATTCCGACATGGATGTTCACCTAAGCTCCGGAGGCAGCGTCACCAGAATGAATTAACCAATCAACCACCCCCAATTCATTTGATGGGTTTGTAGTCGACTTAATCAATGGAGATGCGAAGAAGGCGATCCCTTTCACCAACCGAATTCACCTCTTGGTGAAGAACCTGAAGTACTCACCGGCGAACCAACTCGAAACACCATTTTCACCCTCATTACCCAGATATCTCACCATGATTATATACTATCTCAAATTCTAAACCTTATTCGCCTGCTCGTTCCAACCGTCAACCATCCCGGAGTAATAGAAGAAGTCAACGAAATTCGCGCTCGAGTAATCAATTTGGAGAATAGGGTACAAAACCTACCAGCTTCAGCAACATCACCAGTACCACCAACAACCCAGGTTTCAGCACCACATGCCTCAACATCACAATCTATACCTCGAGCATAACCATCGTTCTACATGAAGTTCTACATCATTTATCTTCGTTCAATATGGCGATTATGTAATCTCTAATGTATTAGAGATTATATATTCTTGTTCTAACGTTAAACCAAATGAGTTTAATATCATATTAACTCATTAAATCCATGATTACATCTGAAGAAAATATATATGTATATATGTTTTCATAAAGATTGTAATTAAAAATTTCTTTTGTACAAACTGTTAATGATGAAAATATTTTAACGGGTAGGTAATACCCGAGGAATATTTGGATTTCACATTAATAAGTTACACTGTACATTCTTCCAATCTGATTCAACAGTCATTTATTATCCTACTTACATTCACAGATATACGTATCCATTCACCGTAGAATAACCATTTTCATTCAATTTCATATTTGGATTTTGACCCATCAGAATCCAACAAGTGGCATAATGAAGAAAACATTGGACAAAAATAAAATTTGTTAGAAACAAACAAATTAACTATGGGAAATTTTGTTAAGAATTAACGCTAACAAAATCCTAGCTAACTGTTCCTAGCTAACTGCTAATTCCTTATTACATTTTAATTATCGCAATTTATTTTATCGCAATTTAATTCTCGCAATTTTATTTATTGTCATTTAATTTCTGTTATTTATTTTATGCACTTTATTTATCATCATATAAATACTGTTATTTACGCATTTTAAATATCGGGACACGTATACAATGTTTTGACATATCATATTGACGCATCGATAAATATTATTTGGAATAACCATAGACACTCTATATGCGGTAATGATCGAGTTAGTTATACAGGGTTGAGGTTGATTCTATAATAATATATATACTTTGATGAGACGACCCATCCTAATCCATCTGGACGAATACATTACATTTGGTTACATCGAGAGGTACTTGAGCTCTATATGATACATTTTACAAACATTGCATTCGTTTTTAAAAGATAAACTTTCATTACATCGACAGTTGATGGCATGCATACCATTTCATAATATAACCAACTATAATTAACTTAGTAATAATCTTGATGAACTCGACGACTCGAATGCAACGTCTTTTGAAATATGTCATAAATGACTCCAAGTAACATCTCTAATATGAGCAAATGCACAGCAGAAGATTTTTTTAATACCTGAGAATAAACATGCTTTAAAGTGTCAACCAAAAGGTTGGTGAGTTCATTAGTTTATCATAATCGATCATTTTCATCATTTTAATAGACCACAAGATTTCCATTTCCATTTCTCATAAATATACGTCCCATGCATAGAGGCAAAAATAATCATTCATATGGATTGAACACCTGATAATCGAAATTTACAAGATGCATATAGAATATCCCCATCATTCCGGGACACCCATCGGACATGATAAATTTCGAAGTACTAAAGCATTCCAAATTTCAGAATGGGGTTTGTTAAGCCCATAGATCTATCATTAGGATTCGCGTCAATTAGGGGTGCACTAATTCTCAAAATTAGTGATGTTCCCTAATTCTTAGATTACCAGGCTAAAAGAGGCATATTCGGCTTCGATTCATTCAACCATATAATGTAGTTTCGATTACTTGTGTCTATTTCGTAAAACATTTATAAAAGCGCATATATTCTCAGTCCCAAAAATATATATTGCAAAAGCATTTAAAAAGGGAGCAAATGAAACTCACTCTACAATATTTTGTAGTAAAAATATTCATACGATAATACTGAACAATGCAGGGTTGTCCTCGGATTCACAAACCTATATCATTCATATATATATATATATATATATATATATATATATATATATATATATATATATATATATATATATATATATATATATATATATATATTAACACACATGTTCGTAATCGAATAAATATATATATATATATATTATTATTAGTGATATAATTTTTATAGTATTAACTTTTATATTTTTCATTATTTAATTAAATGTATTCATTTTGTATATAAAAGTATTAATATAGCTAAGTTATGTAGGTTGAATATATTTTTATATATATCATTTGTTTGTTGAAGCTAGTAATCGTAATAATAATAAAATAATATTTGTAATGGTAAAAATGATAATATTGATAATACTTAATATTACTAAAAATAATAATGTTAATAATCTTAGTGATAATGATATTAATAATACTAACTATAAAAATATTACTTTTACTGTTAATGATAGTTTTAATAATAAATTTTATGATAATAATGATAATAATAGTAGTTTAAAAAAATGAAAAATTTAGTAATAAGTATTGTAATGTGTTTTTATATATAAAGTTTTTATTTGTAATAATAACCATAATAATAATAGTGTTAATATCAGTAATAATAATGATATTCCGTTTTAACATTTATATTCATATTTAAAATTTGATAGTTATAATCTTAACAACATCTTTAAAACTTCCATTTTCATCAACATACTAGTTTTCATAATAATAACATTAATAATACTATTAAAAAATAATGCAATACTAATAATACTAATAATAATAATTTTAGTAATGATATTTCTAGTGATTTACGAATGATAATACTAGTAATAATAATGTTAATAATATTATTACTTATTAATGATACTAATATTCATAATATCAATGTTAGTTGTAACAATGCTTACATAGCAATAATCTTAATCATAATAATAATAATGATAACACTTATTCTAATAATAATAGTAATGATAATTAGGATAATTAATACTACTTAATATTACTAATACTTAACAATAATAATAATAATAACAATAATAATAATAATAATAATAATAATAATAATAATAATAACAATAATAATAATAATAATAACAAAGGATTACAACCTTTGAAGAAGGGCTCAGAAAAAAAGAACGCCACTGCCGGGGCTCGAACTCGACCTCTTGTTCACTCAACACATGCCTAACCATCGATCTGTTTCTAATTTATCTGTTTTAATACCCCGACTTATTATTATAACCTCTACATATTTGTATTCCATTTCTCCTTCTTCGTTTCACCATTTATATCATCATATAACCATTATAACATCATCATGTTATCGTTGTTACTCTCATCATAACAATAATAATCATCATTTATTTTCATCACTTTCATCATCTATAGTGAATCATAAACATCATCGTCTTCACATCGTATATTGACTTGATTACAATTTCATGATCACAATCTCTCGGTCCACATTAGAAAACATAAACAGACTCTCGCTTTTGGATTTTCACAAATGGACCGGGTCATAATACCCTACCACTGATTGTTACGGAGTAATATATATATATATATACATATATATATATATATATATATATATATATATATATTTTAAAAAAAATAAAGATTGAATTAAGGCCCAAGGTAGTCCCCTTTGCTCGACCGAATTGCAACAAGTTAGAAATTAGATCCTTTATAAATCATTATCAGTATCAATTATTAAAGAAAGATGTTTCAAATGTGCACCAATAAAGGAGAACGTCCATAAAATACTCCTTATCTTAGTTATTTAATAGAAACCGAACATAAGGCTTCAGTAAAAAAAATGTATGCTATTGTAGTAGCAGTTATCATTATATTTGCAGTGCTTTTCGAGCCGTTTTATGAGGAATATAAAGAAGAATCGTAAACAGGATCATAGGTTATAGCAGCTGCAAACTGAGATGGTTTATGGTGTTTGTAGGGTTGAGTGGTGGCGGTTTTGGTGGAGGTGGGGTTGTAGAGTTTGGTGGCTCAACAAGGTGGTGGCGGTTGAAGGTTGATCAAAGTGGTTTTGTTTGGCCAGAACTGAAACACAATCGAGTAGCAATAGCAACCTTCGATGGCTTTGTTATTTAAAAAGAGGAGAGGGAGAGAGAAGGGATGGTGGCGGTGATGATGGTTTGAGTGGTTGCAGCAAAGGTGGTGGGTTTTGGTCATCAATAATAGCAAGCATGGGTGGGTTTCAACGGTGTTCGAAGTTAGATGGGCCTTGTTCAAACGGCTACAACACAGAAGCAGAAGTGGTTCGAGTAGTAGGAGGATACCGAGACAGAAATAGTGATAGTAAATAGGACGATGTAGATGGTGGTTTGATAATCGACTAGAAGTAATAATCAGTGTGGGGGTTTGGAAACAGAAGGTAGTTTGATCGAGTAATTGTGACAAAATTCTAATGGCGGGTTTTGATGAATACATGGCGATCGATTGCCAAATGGGGTGTAAAAGGTGGTTGAGATGAAGGGTGATGGTGGTTGTATGTTGTGTTGGTGCTTGCGACAGGAAAAGAGAAACAGAAATAAATATTGTGGTGCATGGGTTCTGGGTTTACAAGTAAACAAGAGGTAGGAGAAACATGTAGATAGTGGGTTATGGTTATTAATCATGCTGTAAGTGTATGTATGTATATGTATATATATATATATATATATATATATATATATATATATATATATATATATATATATATATATATATATATATATGGAGAAGGTGATGGTTGATCGAAGGAACAATGAAGGTTGTGGTGGGTTTGTGAAGTAGGTCACGATGGTCTACAGTAACAAGATGTTATGTTTGTGTATATTGAGCAAGACATAGAAGCACTCGTTTTACATGGTTTCAATGGGTACATAGAGGTGTGAAGGTGATTCAAGAATGAATCAAGAAACTAGATGCGGTTAGTTTTGATTCGAAAGAAAAAAAATATAGAAACAGAAAACATAGAAAAAATGGTGGGATGTGTGTTGACTAGTAAAAGAAAAGAAAAGAATGATTTTGTTTTTTTGGTGTGTAATACATATACATATATATAAATGGGATAGTGGATGGAATCAGTTAAAACATTAACTTAAATTTCAAAGAACGTACAGTAAAGTTGAATATTATATTATAAATCATATATCAAAATTTTAAGAACGTGCATTGACAACAGTACCCGAATAGTATAGATGCCATTGATTTTGTTTATTACTACCGACAGTTTTCACGGAGTGTGTATCGTGCGAAATCAGTGGCGGATAAAAGTGTTCAGAAAAATCCCATATTTTTAAATTATCTATATTTATTTATTTTGGTCATTATGGTATAAAATTCAATCATAAATTATTAAATAAAAATTACATTAATTATTCACTCCCAACCCCTAAGTAAAATATAAAAAGTTTCAAAATTTAACAAACATCTTCTAAATATATTATTAGCAAGCCTAAAATTTATAAAACTCATTTTCGTATCACCGTTTATTTTAAAATTACATAAGTTTGAATTTAACTTGCTTAATATCAATCGAAACATCAAACGAGTATTACAATCTTTTAATATTTATTTTTAATATATTTTATTTATATATAGAGATATATTTTAAATAATAATTATTATAATATCCTATTTTTTATTAATTTTTAATAACAACATCATATAATACTTCAAATTATATTTCGAATTATTATTTATATATACATACACACATATCTATTTACACGTAATTGTTCGTGAATTGCTGAGAGCAGTTGAAGGTCAATTGAATATATGAACATCGTTTCAAAATTTTCTAGACTCAACATTACAGACTTTGCTTATCGTCTCGAAATCATATAAAGATTAAGTTTAAATTTAGTCAAAAATTCCCGGGTCGTCACATTTGAGTTGTGATCGAGTCTGCGACATGTATACAGTGGGTCACGAATACGTATTAATTAATTCGAATATTATATATTAAACTATATATGAATTACTAAATTACTAACTGAGGACTACCAACATTGGACAATTAAAATAAATTAAAATATTGATTATAACATATGAAACTAAACATTTCTTCAAGTTTGCCACGTGATTTCATCTTAAACTTCATTTGTATCTTGACGATTACAATCTGCGTTCAAACCTTTCATGATTCTTGAAAACACCTCAATCGAGAGAATGAATCAACCGCACTTCATCTACGGAAGAAAAGATTGATGCACATAGTTATGCACCTGAAAACACTCGGAACTTGAGTAAACGTTTAACACGTATCTGTGCTAGCTCCTTTGGCGTTGTTATTATCGAAAATAGCTTTACAATCCCTCTCCAAATTAGCCAATTTTGTCACAGCTCCAGCAAGTCAACTTCGACTTTTCAATCGTACTAGTCTTATTATAACCTTGATATATACGATTGCCCTTTTGTCTTCGTTACCCAGGGAACCGTTTATATCTCACCATATTAGCAGTAAACTTACCAACAACTTCGTTGATCTTTGACTTTTCGAAAAATCATTATATTTATCAAAACCCTATCCGCATCTTATAACGAGAATTGCCATACAAATTACCAGAAATCAGCAATCAGTATTTTGAATCTCGCAACATTTCTACATCAACAGTTATATGTACACATACAACATTTATGTCCTAGAATTATGATCTTCCATTCTGAAATTCTGAAAAGCAACCAGTCTGCAAATCAATACTCTGAATTTTGAAAAATTGAATGAAGCAACAAAAACTGTAAACGACATTAACAGTCAAAAGTTTGATGATAAAGAAGGATACGTTAGAAAAGCTCAAAAGAAAAGTTGGAACTGATAAACGGATTGAGCAAATCATGAAGAAGACTGTGGATAAATCACAAACACCAAACTGCCTTCAAATGATCCAAATGATTAAGTATCTGCTAAAGTTATTAACGAATACCTTGCTCATGACTCTATATATTTATGAACAAATCTTCTTCATCATCCATCGATATTCTAAGATATCATCGTATCTTTCATTATAAATATCCTCGATATTTCTGAGGATATCTTCACAACTATTCTTATCTGAAATCATTTATCTCTTCGTGATATCAGCGTTACATCAGAAAGGAAACTGTTTTAGTTTCTAATTCTAAAAAGATTCAAATTTAAAATATGAATGTTTTTGAAGAAGTGTTGGAAACTGATGCATGAGTTAGTATAATATAATGACACTTGATCAACGTTATTATATTACAGTAAGTCATGCTGAGTTTCTAATGGAACATGATGATTCACAGACCCTACAATCATCATGTGCCATGTTACACGATTCTTACATTCTATCTAATCTATAAACATATCAAGAACATATTTTCTTGATAGTTCTATCTTTTCTCTTAAATTCTGGTAATTTAACCAATCAAGATCGTACAATTACAATTTCTCTCTTAGAACGATAGTCCTGTTCTTTCGAAACTTCATACCTACGAATTCTGGACCATTTTTCACTTGACTTAAATTCGGGAAGAGAAAACAAGAGAATGGATCTCCAAAATATAAAGGAAACGAAGAGGGTGGATTTATAGTGAAATGTCAAACAGAGCAATCGGGACAGATTATCGCATTTAACCAAAAATGATCCTAATTTCATTAATCACCGAAGAATCAAATCTTATATAGATTTCAAAGATTATCTCAAATTCCTTGAATTTCGGAATTCAATCATGACTACGTCAAAAGATATGACGAAACTTATTTTCCTCATTCTGCTATTTTGTGACAGTTTCACTCGTACGCTTTACATAATCAAATTGTTTTATCTATATTAATCAATAATGATAAAACTCTATTTATCAACTCATTTTCGTCATGAAAACATACTTATTGTCAGCCATGACCATCCTAATCAAATTTCGGGACGAAATTTATTTAACGGGTAGGTACTGTGATGACCCGGAAATTTTCAACCAAATTTAAACTTAATCTTTATATGATTTCGAAACGATAAGCAAAGTCTGTAATGTGAAGTCTCTGTTTCCTAGCATTCATTTGACCTCCGACCATTTTTGACGATTCACGAACAATTAATTGTAAATAAGATATGTGTGTATATATGTAAATAATAATTTGAAATATAACTTGAAGTATTATATGATATTGTTATTAAAATTAATAAAATAAAAATAGGATATTATAATTATTATTATTTAAAAATATATTTATATATATAAATAAAGTATATTAAAAATAAATATTAAACGATTGTAATATTCGTTGATGTTCCGATTGATATTAAGCAAGTTAAATTCAAACATAAATTATTTTAAAATAAACAGTGTTCCGAAAATGAGTTCTATAAAATTTTGGCTTACTAAAAATGTATTTAGGATCTAGTTATTAAATTTTAACACATTTTATATTTTACCCATTATTGAGAGGGATAGTTGATGTAAATTTTATTTAACGAATTAAGGATCGAATTTTATACCATAATGACCAAAATAAATAAATATAGTTAATTTAAAAATATGGGATTTTTTTGAACATTTTTATTCGCCACTAAGTAACAACGGAGTTTAAATAATATCCCTAATAAACTGTCGGTAAGTAAAAGTTAAAGAAAGGGGCTGCTAATATCTTAACCCACGTTTTAAATTGTAATTATATTATAATGTGTACTGTGTTTCATCTAGTGATATTTTATATATATGCATGTATGACTTTAATCACAAACATCATTTTCTTTTTCTGTCAACAACACCTAACACCCTAGCAACTTAATCCATCTCCTATTTCTACTTCATTTACTCGAACACCAAAACACCATGATCATCTCGTTATTGCAGTAGAAGTGTTCAAGAACTACCATTACCACCTTCTTCCATTCTTGAAGCCACCATCATTAACTAACTAACATAACCTACTCGATACACAAGTTACTACTCGATCAAACCATTGTCTTCATCAAACTAATCACACGACCATAACCGTCACCACCAAACACCACCATCAACCACCCTTTCAACTCCAAAATCACCATCGTATGACTGATATATGTAACCCATTTATGTTTTGATGCAAATCCAAGAATTCCAATAACGAAACCCAAACAACCCTACTGCAATTCCTACGTCACCATTACTCTTCAATCCACGAAACAAGCTCGAACATCCTTTTGTTGTACTGCAAAATGAAACCCAAAACACCATTTTAATCCTACGTAATCTGCTGCAGTTTATTTCCATTACTTCTGTTTTTGGCAACCGTCACCATGAAAATTTCATGTTTCTTGTTTACTTGTTCACAACCATCAACACCATTACTACCATCACCTCTAGATTTCCATTTAACACCACCCTTGATCATCATCTTTATCAATCATCACCACTGAAACTATTACATTCGATCACTCTCATCAAAAACGATCACCACCTTAACAACATGACACCATTACCGAAAACCCACAAGCTCGATTATTCTGTTTCTTGGTCAATCCAACTTATACAACAACAACAACCGTCACCTTTCACCACCTATCACCGAAACCACCGTGGCAAACCACCACCACTAGACCGCCAAATCAAATAAATGGACTGAGGAAAGTAATTGTTTGAGTCCACCGAAATTTTAGGAAATACAATTTTAGGCCAGTTATTCTTGGGACTGAAGAAAAGCAAGATAACAAACCTAAATATTATTGTTATACAAAGAAAAAGGAATATATATTATTAGAATGAGCTGTATGTGGGGTGTGTCACGGCTACAAGAGCCTTACCCCTTTGGAGTTTATGTTCAACCGACAAACACAAGGAATAAAAGGGATTTGGTGGCCGACAAAATAAAACACTTTAAAAAGATGTGGTGATTGAAATTTGATTAAACAATGCGTGACACAGGAAGTTAGCTACCGCATTTTTTTTATTCGATTGGTATTAAAGAGAGGATGGAAACCAAACTCCTTTAAGGTTGTTTTGGGCCGAGACATATGTCTTTGTTTTGGGTCGTAAAAATTTGGCTTTCGTAGCAGCCAACCTAGTTTCTTATATGAGGTAGAACATGACATTTTAAAGTGTTGTTTAATGATAGAGGTAATTAGGTGATGATTACGAACGAAATAATAATGGTGATACTAGATATTATGTTAGATGATTTCATAAAATAATGGTAGCGATGAATGGAACGTATGAGTATTATGGTGATGTCATAAGGTAATGATAAAGATGATGATATTATAATGATCGTGAAGTACGAATTCGATGATGATTGTGTTAATGTGATACAAGTGATTCTGTTTCTGTACAATCACGAAGAAGAGGACACAAGAAACTCACGATCATGAGAGTGATTAATGAGGAAGAAATTGAAGCAAATTAAAACGGGTTAACTATAATTGAAATGGGATATTAATCGGAAAAATAGAAATGGTTGAATGGCTAAAAGTGTTATCGGGTTAGCGGGAGGTCGCGAGTTCAAACCCGGACTTGGGCATTATTTTTGGGACTACTTCTTTGAGGTAGTTATTTAATTTATTTACTTATCATTATTATTATTCTTATCATTATTATTATCATTTTAATTATTAAAATAAATGTTAGTATTATTAGTAAAATCATTATTTTTATAGTTATTAGTATTATTATTATTATTATTATTATTATTATTATTATTAATATTATTATTAATATTAATATTAATATTAATATTAATATTAATATTAATATTATTATTATGATTACTACTTTGATATTAACAATATTATTATAACAAATAAATATTTTCTATATAAAAGTATATATATATATATATATATATATATATATATATATATATATATATATATATATATATATATATATATATATATATTACAACTATCATAATATTTCATATAATTATATATATTAAGATTATTTATATAAATATTTACATATAACAAATTATTGATTTTAAATATAATATTAAACTATATAAATATTAACTATTTTAAATATATACAAATTAAATATATAAGATATATAATTTAAGATATAATATATGAATTTAATTGATTACAAGTATATGTGTTAATATATATACTTGATATAGGTTCGTGAATCCGAGGTCAACCATGCATTGTTCAGTTCCGTCGTATGCATATTTTTACTACAAAATATCGTATAGTGAGTTTCATTACTCCCTTTTTAAATGCTTTTGCAATATATATTTTTGGGACTGAGAATACATGCGCTTTTATAAATGTTTTACGAAATAGACACAAGTAATCAAAACTATATTATCTGGTTGAATGATCGAAGCCGAATATGCCCCTTTTGCTTGGTAGCCTAAGAATTAGTAAATTGATCTACTAATTGACGCGAATCCTAAAGATAGATCTATTGGGCCTAACAAACCCCATCCGTTGTAGTGGATGCTTTAGTACTTCGATGTTGTTTTATCATGTCCGATGGATGTCCCGGAATGATTGGGGATATTCTTATATGCATCTTGTTAATGTCGGTTACCAGGTGTTCAATCCATATGAATGATTATTTTTGTCTATATGCATGGGACGTATATTTATGAGAAATGGAAATGAAAATCTTGTGGTCTATTAAAATGATAAAAATGATCGATTATGATAAACTAATGAACTCACCAACCTTTTGGTTGACACTTTAAAGCACGTTTATTCTCAGGTATGAAAGAAATCTTCCGCTGTGCATTTGCTCATTTTAGAGATATTACTTGGAGTCATTCATGGCATATTTCAAAAAGAAGTTGCATTCGAGTCGTTGAGTTCATCAAGATTATTATTAAGTCAATTATAGATTGGATATATTATGAAATGGTATGCATGCCTGTCAACTTTCGATGTGATGAAAGATTGTCTATTAAAAACGAATGCAATGTTTGTAAAACGTATCATATAGAGGTCAAGTACCTAACGATGTAACCAAATGTAATGTATTCGTCCAGATGGATTAGGACGGGTCGTTATAAGTGCACTATATAATCGTGAAACATCATTCGCATTAGGAGTTCTCATGTTTGATTTATGTATAAAGTAACGACACATTTACAAAAGTTTTCTATACATAGTATTGATGATGACTCACTCATTTGTAAATATTCATAGAACTATCGGCAGCCGTTCCATATGCCAATTAGCGTAGAGCCGATGTACATTTTCATAAAGTAGTAAAAGTCCGCCTACTGATAGCATCATAAGTTCCATAAAATTACTAAAATTATCGAGAATAGCATTACTAGAAACATTATTTATACCTTTCGCTATTCGGAGGAATAATTGACATCATTAGTACACTTTTTATAAGCTAAAACACAAAGCATGCAACTCATAAAATTCGGATTACGAACAAAACTTAGTCGAATTTTCGATTAAGCATATCTTAAGCATACGATAACGAAATTATGCAAAATTGGAGTCTAAAATTAATAACTTTTTGATATATTTCCATTAAAACATACTAAAAGATAAGTTCTCATGTTAATTTAATCAGATCATTAAAATACAAATTCATTTTTCATGCAAACAACGCTAATCAAGCAATCAAACGATAATTATCAACACAAGACACCATTAATTGAGCACTAGACTCTAATACACTATGTAATTGAACAAAATTCAGATTTAGAAAAGTTAGGGTTTGTGATTATACCTCAAACGATCAATTAAACGACAATACTAGACGTAGAACGATGCGTAGAACAACTTTGATGCACAAGGTTTCTTCTAATTCTTGATTTTTGATGGTGTTATGGTGGTGGTATGGGGAGACGGTCACAAGAGGGAGGGGAGGAGCAAGTTTTGACCAAAATAGGGTTATGGGAAAGTTTCTGGATTAATTTTCCTATTTAAGGCTAGTAAATTGGACCTAATTTAATTGCCACTAGTAACCCACTAACAAAATTAAGTCCAATTATGGGGTGTGGGGTGGCATTCGGCCGAATGGCCCACCAGGGTGGTTCCTGGGCTCGTTTTGCTTATTTACTTGTACGCGCGTGGTCCGTTTTGAATGCCGTTAACCGTACCGGGTCTCCGGAACGTTAACTAGTCGTTGAAACAAAATCACCAGATTTAATTCATTAAATAAATAATAAATTAAGTTAGTTTTTCTTAAAGTCAATAATTATTAAAAATAATTATTTCGTCGTTTTTCTGAGTTCCATAAACCGTAAAGCTTTCTAGGCGATTTTCTTAATCGTAACGTTTCCTAGTTATTTCGCTATCCGAAATAAGTTCATAAATTAATATAACATATTAATTCAAGAATCTCTCTAATAAGCATGTATTTAATCCTATTAAACACACAAGTCTAAGTAAACACCGTTAAATACTTAACGAACAAGTAACGATAGTAAACGGAAAAAGTCGGGTTGTTACATTACCCACCTGTTATGAAAAATTTTGTCCCGAAATTTTAGTGCTCATCCGTCGTAGTTGTCTCCTAGGGAAACAGTTGCGGATACTTAAGTCTCATCTGATCTTCACGTTCCCACGTGAATTCTGGTCCTCTACGGGCATTCCATCTAACCTTAATGATCGGAATTCTGCTTTGCTTTAGTTGCTTAACCTCGTGACCCATAGTCTCAACAGGTTCTTCAATGAAATTAAGCTTAGGATCAATTTACACTTCGTCTAAGGGAATTACCAAACTTTCATCTGATAAACATTTCTTCAAATTGGAAACATGAAAAGTATCGTGAATCTCACTGAGTTTTTGCGGAAACTTCAGCCTATACGCTACTGGACCAATTCTTTCGGTAATCTCAAACGGTCCAATATACCTCAGACTTAACTTTCCTCTTTTGCCAAAATGCACTACACCCTTCCAGGGTGACACTTTAAGCATAACTTTATCTCCAACCTGAAATTCCAAATGTTTCCTTCTAATATCGGCATAACTCTTTTCACGATCTCGTGCTATTTTCATTCTCTCTCGTATTAGCGCGATCTTCTTTGTCGTTTCGTGTACAATCTCAGGACCTGTTAACTGACTATCTCCTAACTCAGTCCAACATATAGGTGATCTGCACTTTCTGCCATACAGTGCTTCAAAAGGCGCTGCCTTTATACTTGCGTGATAACTGTTGTTGTAAGAAAACTCTACTAACGGTAGATGTCTATCCCATACAATTCCAAAGTCAATCACACACGCTCTTAACATGTCTTCTAGTGTCTGAATAGTTCTCTCACTTTGACCATCAGTCTGCGGATGGTATGTTGTACTCATGTCTAAACGGGTTCCCATTGCATCTTGCAAAGCTTACCAGAATCTAGATGTAAACCTACTATCTCTGTCGGAAATAATGGATAGCGGCACTCCATGTCGAGAAACTACTTCCTTTTTGTAGATCTGCGCCAACCTCTCTATCTTATCTGTTTCATTAATCGATAGAAAATGAACAGACTTCGTAAGACGATCAACGATAACCCAAATCGTATCATAACCTCCTACCGTTTTAGGCAACTTAGTGATAAAATCCATCGTAATATTCTCCCACTTCCATTGTGGAATCTTTGGCTGTGTCAACAATCCTGACGATTTCTGATGCTCTGCCTTAACTTTAGCATAAGTCAAGCACTTACCAACATAAGTAGCGATATCAGCTTTCATATTAGGCCACTAATACAGTGCCTTAAGATCTTGGTACATCTTGTCGGATCCAGGGTGAATAGAATACCTTGTATTATGTGCCTCTTCTAGCACTAGTTCCCTTAATCCGTCAAACTTCGGTACCCAAATTCTGTCGATAAAATATCGGGTTCCATCATCTCGAGTAATGAACTTCTTATCGATACCTCGAAGTAATTCGATAGCAACGTTCTCTTCTTTCAACGCCTCTAACTATGCGTCATGTATCTGGGAAGTAAGGTTCCTTCGAATAGTCAAGTTCAATGCTCTAACTCGAATAGGCTTAACTCTCTCCTTCCTACTCAAAGCATATACAACTACATTAGCCTTACCAGGATGATAGCTAGTGTCGCAATCGTAGTCGTTCAATAGTTCGATCCAACGTCTCTGTCTCATATTAAGCTGTTTCTGATCGAAAATATGCTGCAAACTCTTGTGGTCCGTGAAAACAATAAACTTATTACCATACAGACAGTGTCTCCACATCTTCAGTGCAAAGACTACAGTACTAAGTTCTAAATCGTGAGTCGTGTAATTCAACTCATGTATCTTCAATTGTCGTGATCCATACGCAATCACTTTCGTACGTTGCATCAGCACCCAACCAAAACCCTGTTGTGAAGCATCGCATTAAACCACAAAATCCTCGGTTCCTTCGGGTAAAGACAAAATCGGTGCAGTCGTTAATTTCTCTTTTAACAACTGAAATGCAGCTTCATGCAACTCTGTCCATTCATACTTCTTACCCTTGTGAGTCAATGCTGTTAAAGGTCGGGCAATAGTAGAAAATCCCTCGATGAATCTTCTATAATAACTGGCGAGACCTAAGAATTGTCGTATTTGCGTTGGTGAATTAGGAGTCTCCCATTTCTTAACCGTCTCTATCTTCGCAGGATCAACTTGGATACCATTGACACCTACGATATGACCCAAAAATTGCACTTCTTGCAGCCAAAAGTCACATTTTGAAAATTTCACGTACAACTGCTCCTTCTTGAGCATCTCTAGTAGCAAACGGAGATGTTGTTCATGTTCCTTCTCATTCTTAGAGTATACCAGAATATCATCGATAAACACAATAACAAACTTATCTAGATATGGCTTACACACACGGTTCATGAGATCCATGAACACGGCTGGTGCGTTCGTCAATCCAAACGGCATTACAGTAAATTCATGATGACCGTAGCGTATCCTAAACGCTATCTTCGGTATATCTGTCTCTTTCACTCTCATCTGATGGTAATCTGATCTCAGATCGATCTTAGAGTAACACGCTGATCCTTGCAATTGATCAAACAAATCATCAATCCTTTGCAACGGATATCTATTCTTGATAGTTAACTTATTCAACTCCCTGTAATCAATACAGAGTCTTATAGATCCATCCTTCTTCTTCACAAACAGTACAGGAGCTACCCATGGTGATGAACTTGGTCGAATAAATCCTTTGTCTAAAAGCTCTTGCAGTTGACTAGACAACTCTTGCAATTCTGGTGGTGCAAGTCTATACGGTGTACGCGCTACTGGTGCTGCTCCGGGAACTAAATCAATCTGGAACTCTACATCTCTATGTGGAGGTAATCCGAGTAACTCATCTGGAAAAACATCGGGAAATTCTCTAACAATGGGCACATCTTCGAGTTTCTTACCTTCAGATTCAGTTTTGCTCACGTGAACCAGCATAGCAAGACAACCCTTTCTCATGTGTTTTTGCGCCTTCAAACAGTTAATAAAATGTAACGGCGTATTGCTTCGCTCTCCATACACCATTAGAGGTTCACCTTCAATAACAGGAATGCGAATCGCTTTCTGATGACAAACAATATCGACTCTATTCTTGGCTAACCAATCCATTCCAACCACAAGGTCGAAACTTCCTAGCTTAATCGGTATCACATCTATCTTAAATGACATTCCAGCCAAAGTCAAATTACAATCACGGTAAACCTTATCAGCACTCATTAGATTACCATTCCCTAGCTCTATAGAGTATAAGTTTTCTAATGACGATACAGGATTCTTAAGATTATGGCAAAAATCTCTAGACACAAAGCTTCTATTAGCTCCAGAATCCAAAAGTACATAAACATGTTGATTATCGAGAAGAAACGTACACGTGACTAGCTTGGGATCATCATGATCTTCATTAAATTTAATGTTGAAAGCCCTTCCTCTTGCAGGTTCAGCAGTCTTACTAGCAGTTGGGTAATCCTTCCGGAAGTGACCTTCTTTTCTGCACCCATAACACATATTCGTACCAACTCTACACTCGGCAGCCACATGCCCACTCTTCTTGCACTTATCACACCTCTTCAAACAATCTCCCGGGTGATGCCTATTACATTTAGCATACAACGAGATCTTTCCCTTATAACCAGAACTAGCATTCGGAGATGCAGTGTTGCCCTTAGCAGTATCTTGTTTCTTAAAGGGCTGCTGATTGAAATTCTTCCCCTAGTTATTATTATTGTTGTTCCATTTCCTCTTGTTATCATAAGTTTTAGTCTCAGTTGAGGCAGGAGTCTTTTCTCACTATTCAACTTGGTCTATCAACTCACCAGCCATCTCAACAGCCTCTTATATAGTTCTCGACTTTGAAGTAGTCACACCGCTTAGAATATTCTCGGTCAAACCTCTCGCATACAGAGTGATCTTGCGGCGTTCGGGAGTAACCATATGTGGACACATGAGAGTGAGCTCAAAGAATCTCTTGTTATGATTGGCCATTTTTGTAACATCCCGTTTTTACCATACGTGAATTAAGGTACATATTTAATCGTTTATGTTTCGTTTGTTTATGTGATTAAATGATTTAAAGTGTTAATTAGATGTATAAGAGATGTATGTATATATACATATATATTACGCATGTGAATGCATGTGTGTATGAGTATACACATAGTTTAGGAGTATATTAAGTCGAGTGAGGCCTTATGATGAAGATTGGATGTATATGGGAAGCGAGAACGAAACGTAAAACTCGGGTAAATCAATAGTTGGTTTAAAGTAGTCGAAATGGTCAGTTCCAGCACGTTGCCGCGCCGCGATGGTGCTGGGCGCGCCGCGACTTTGAAAAAAAACCAAGATCATGAAGGCATTAAAATAGCTCAAAAAGTTAGTGTATCATCGCGCCGTGGCATGGTGAGGTCGCGCCGCGACAACCCTGATGGCCTGGTTCCGAATTCAGTTTTTAAAAGGTATGGTTCGAGGGTATATTCATCTTTTCACGTGTGGATCTGATTGGGACTTTAAATCTCAGCCATTTATCCACTTTTATTCATTTCTTTTCCATTTTCTTTCTCTATTTCCTCTCAAAACACAAAACCCATTTGAGTTCAAAGTGAGATTTGAGAGTGAAGATTTGAGATTCGATCATTGGAGCAAGAAGTAAAATTGTTCTCCTCGTTCTTAGCTACGAATGAATAGTGTTGGTAAGTCTTAACTCTGTGTTTTGAGTTTGGTTAATTTATGGCTAGGGTTTGGCCATTTGAGACTTGTAAGACCCATTTGGGGATTTAATGGGTGAATTTGGGTTAATTTGATGTAAGGAAACCTAAATGGAGTTAACCTAGGGTTTGGTCATGTAATTGAGATTTTGTAAGTGTTAATTGTGTTGTTAGTCACTAATACACTTATTAAATGATGAAAGATTGTTAATGGGTTAAGTTTGACCAAAACTTGTAAGTCAAAGTGATAAAATGGGTCAAATGAGTAATGGTTGGCCTAGTTGGGTGAGATGGGTATGAAATACCCATAAATTGTGTTAGTTGATGATAGTAGACTCTAATCACTAGCTTTTAGTGATTTATGACAAGTCATGGCCATTAATGGGCGGTTTTTGGTGGATGTGAGTCATTTAATTCATTAGGTCATTAAATGCTCAAGAGTAAGGTGTTGGTGGTTAGTCCACTAGATTGTGTGTTAATTAAATGCATAATGTGATAGGTGCAATACATTGAAAGTTGCGAGCTTGATTCCTAGTTTACCAAAGGCGATAAGGTGAGTGGAATAATTATATGCGTGTATATATAATGTATTTATTTGTGTAGCATGAGTTGTTAAGTGTCGACGTGTTAAGGCACCACATCTCACGTGGCGAGTGAAGTGTCGACGTGTTAAGACACCACTCGGGGGTGAATGTGACAACCCTGAAATTTCTGACCAAATTTAAACTTAATCTTTATATGTTTTCGACAAGATAAGCATAGTCTGTAATATTGATTCTCAAACTTTTTGAACTAATGTTATATATTCAGTTAACCTTTGACTATTGACCGACGATTCACGAACATCTATTTGTAAATAGATATATATATATATATATATATATATATATATATATATATATATATATATATATATACACAATAAGTTGGAATATTAATTATTCATAAATAACTTGCAATGTGTATTTAAAAACTGATTTATGTATATTAAATAAAAGATATATACATATATATAATTTTAAGTTATTTAGTAAACGATAGTAATATTCGTTTATTGATTCGATTGATATTTAGATAAGTTAACTAAAACGTTTAAGATGAACAAGTAAAACACTAATTTACTACAGTATTTTCGAATTGCCACAGTACCCGAAAAGCTACAGTGTTTTCGAATATCACTATTTGCTACAATAAAACACTATTTGCTACAGTAAAAACGATTTTGCTACAGTAAAATACTATTTGCTACAGTAAAACACTATTTGCTACAGTAAAAACTACTTTGCTACAGTAAAACACTATTTGCTAATTATACAAGATGGATCCCGTATCTAGTTCAAATTCCTTAAACTCCGACAGCTATTCCGATATGGATATTCACCTGAACTCCGAAGACAATGTAACCGAAATAGATCAACCAATCAGCCATCACCTATTCTGGATGAATTGGGGATGGGTTCGTAGCCTACTTAGTCATTGGAGACAAGAAGAAGGTGATTCCTTCCATCCACCACATTCCCCTCTTGGCGAAGAACCTGAAGCACTTACCAGCGAACCTGTTCATAATACCATTTTCTATCTCATCTCCAGAGTATCTCGTCATGATTTTATTCTATCTCAAATTCTATATCTTATTCGTCCGCTCGTCCGAACCGACAATCACCCCGGTGTAATAGAAGAAGTCAACGAGCTTCGTGCTCGAGTAGTGGCTTTGGAGAATATGGTGCAAAGATTACAAGCACCAGCAGCATCACCGGCATCAACAGTACCACCATCATCAACACCAACAGTATCATTACCACCCCTAACAACAACATCCGCATCCCACACCTCAACATCACAATCTGAACCTTGAACATCAACTTCATACGCACCATAGATACCAAGGAATACCAACAACAACAAACGATGAAGTATTGATTCATAACTTCATCGAAGAAATATTCTGCAGAGAATATGTAGTTTCTAAAAGTTTTAGAGATTACTTATTCTAGTTCTAATTGTAAACCAGATGAGTGAGAGAATAGAAATGATGAAATAAAACTCTGATCGGAATGATGCACGATTTACAAGCTAGATCTGTTTTACCAGTAGTATCAACAGTACCGTCAGCATCACCAGCACCGTCAGTACCATCAGCATCGTCAGCATCAGCAGCATCTACAACATCACAAGCTCCGCCAGATCCATAATCTCCGCAAACATCATCACTAATCAATAACGCGTACATCGTATCAACGAGTTATGAAGTATTAACTCATTCCCTCTGAAGAAATTATATGTATATTATATATATATATATATATATATATATATATATATATATATATATATATATATATATATATATATATATATATATATGAATTTTAAGATCAAATAAATCTTTTCGTACTAAGCTATTATGTGTGAATCTTAACTACTCGGTTAGTTCATGTTATTAATATGCTATGATGTACATCCTTCGTTAATGACTTAACAATCGTTAACTATAATCTCTGCTTCGACTTAATAGATTCCATTTCATAATAAATCAAGTGTATTATTCAAATACATGTTTGATTTTACACTCTCATTTTCGATGTACTTGAAACTTTCCAGAAAACATCATTCGTACCTTGCGAAGTTAGCAAAAATTCCATAAGCACCAACATGATTCACTGAGAAAATATAAATAAAACTGAATAATGAATTATTGATTACATTAGTGAAATACTCTGCGAAGATTATGAAATCTTTAATGTTTTAGAGATTATTCATTTCTAATCCAGCCGAAAATCAAATGAGCTTAATATGATATTAACTCATTAAATCTGTATTACATCTGAAGAAAATATAGATACATATATTTTCATAAAGACTGTAATAAAATTCTCTGGTACAAAATATTACTTGTGAAACTTTTAACGGGTAGGTAATACCCGAAAGATATATAAATTCACAATTAGTATGTTACATTCTTCGATTCTGATTCAACAAATCATAAATTATACTCATTACTTTCTCAACGATATACATTCTTTCATAGAAATCAAAACAACCATTCTCACTCAACTTTGATTACATATTCTGATTTTGACAAATCCGAATCCAAGTTAAGATTTAACAGAAGATATCACTCTTAGATCCCTATATCTTTCAAAGTTATACTTTGACTTCAAAACTGTACTAGAACATCACTTCTAAACCTCAGAAAAATATTTGTATCATTCAAAATTCTAGAACCTCATATGTATCTTGACATTTACAATTCAAACTCTTCGAACTCTTGAAAATGCCTCGGATTGATAACCGACGATTCGGTTATGATAACTTTGAATGCTGATGAAGCAGTAAAACTGTAAATGGTCTTAATGGCCAAAAGTTTGATAATAAAGAGTGGTGTGTTGAAAAAGCTCAGATTTGGAACTGAAAAACGGATTGAGCAAACTATGAAGGAGACTGTTGACAAATCACAAAGACTAAATCTGCCTTCAAAGAATCCAAATGATTTAGTATCTGCGAAGTTATTAACGAATACCTTGTTCCTAACTCTAAACCTTTAAAGACAAATCTTCTTCATCATCCATCGATATTAGAAATTCTAAGATATCATCGTATCTTTCATTATAAATATCCTTGATATTTTTGAAGATATTTTCATAACTATTCTTATCTGAAATCATTTATCTCTTCGCGATATCTGCGTTACATCATAAAGGAAACTATTTTAATTTCTAAATTCTGAAAAAATTCGAATTTAAAATATGAATGTTTTGAAGTAGTGTTGGGAACTGAAGCACGAGTTAGTATAATATAATGACACTTGATCAACGTGATTATATTACAGTAAGTCATGCTGAGTTTCTAATGGAACGTGATAAAGGTTCACAGATCATACCCTCATCATGAACCATGTTACATAACTCTTTCATTCTATTTAACCTCTAAACTATCAAGAACATATTTTTCTTGATGATTCGGTCTTTTTCGGATATTCTGGTAATTTGACAAAACAAATCGTGCTATTACCTTTCCTTTCTGCTTTGTATATTATAATCATTCGAAACTCCATACCTACGAATTCTGGACCATTATTCGCTTGACTTGAAGTCGGGAAGAAGAAACAAAAGCCTGGAACTCCAAAATATAAGGAAAAATATAAAACCCAACAACAACCCAGAAATTACAAACCGTGTATATTGATGCATATGGCAATATAAAGACACGGGAGAACTAAAAATACTATAAAACCAAGAGTATAGTAGAAGTAAATAGATTCTTCCTACGGCAGATGAAAAAGAAGAATGATAGATATGAAAGTTAGAATTATATCAAGAACCCGACCTGGATGGAGCATATTGACGAATGCTTTAAAGTATGAGTTGAGGGAGAAAGAATAGAAGGTATGAGCTGTGGAAATAAGGAAACAAAGGGAGTGAATTTATAATGAAATATCCGACAGAGCAATCAAAACAGATTATCGCATTTAACCAAAGCGGATCCTAATTTCCTTAATTACCAAAGAATCAAATCTTATTACGAAGATTTTCTCTAAATCCCTTGAACTCCAGAAATCAACCCTATCTATGTCAAAAGATATGACGAAACTTTATTTCTCATTTCACACTTTTGCGATAGCTTTACTCGTACTCTTCACAAAATTAAATTGTTTTATCTATATTATTCAATGACGATAAAACTCTATTTATCAACTCGTATGCGTCATGAAAACATATTTATTGTCAGCCATGACGACCCTGATATTGCTTTAAACATACATATTATTCGACGCAATATCATTTATATTTCATAAGTTTTTACCGTCTACAAAGACATTCAATGCGTATTTCACGAAAAAATGACAAAAGTAAATACGAGCTTGCTGTTTGAAGAAACGACGATAAACGATGGGTTTTTACCAAATTTATATCAAGAAACGTTTATCCGAATGAAAGTACAAGATGATCGAAGAAAAAGAGTTCAAATGGAAAGTTCCAAGTCAATATACGTCAAACACGGGATCAACAAAGAACAAACAAAAAGAAAAATAAAGAAAACTGTCGATTACTCCTACGCGAAACGTGTAAAGCTACGCGAAACGCGTAGTATTTTACTCCTACGCGATACGTGTACTCCTACGCGAAACGCGTAATGTTAGGGCAACTTTAATCATGAATCAGAAATGGGACGGTGGCTTTTGTGATTAAAAATGACTTCTTTTTCAAGTGCTATAGCAAGGAAAGCCATTAAATAGTTTAAAGCTTACCTACTACTGGATCAACATGTTAAATACGGAGGACTAGTACACATATCAAGAAGACAAGAATTACTATACACATACAAAATTTATTACTCTAGTTACTTTGTATTTTGAATTACTCTGTATAATTTAGTTCTGTACCAATTTAATTCTCAAGTCAAGATTAGGATAGTTTCAAATATTAAGGGTGTATTGTTCGTGATTAAGGGTGTTATTGTACGCGTGAAAGGGTGTTGTTATTGTAATTTTCTACCGTTTGAAGTTAATGAAAGTGAAGAATTTTTTGTAAGTATATCCTGTTAAAATTATCGTTATTATTATGTTTGCATATTTATGTTTTTATGTTTACCCTAGTATAATGAGTAGCTAAATACCCTTAGTGTTTGCTTAGATGTAGAGCCCCTAGTGAAATGGATTGTTATCATTTGTAAAAGTTAAAATGTAACTTAAGTATTTTTAACATTGAGCCTAGTTAAAAGAACCATTATTATATAATTAGGTATTTAACCCATGTCACTTAATTTATTAGATTTAAATAACGAAAGTTATTTTTAGCTATATAAATTAAGCTTCAACACTAAAAAGTGATCTAGACGAATTTATGAATAAGTTATTAACACTAAGTTATAAATAAACTTCGGTGGTTTGGGTAATATCAATAATTATATGATAGTGAAATTGTAAAAAGAGAAACCGTTAAGATTTGGGTATTGGCGAAAGTCAAAACTAGATTAGGTCTCAATTTAAATACTTGGAGAATAGTAGCTATCTAAATAGAATCCAATAAAAATTAGATTTAATTTAGTTAGTCGTAACCTTATATTTATTCGAGAGAAAAATATAAAGTTTATTACTAAAACATTTTAAATAGGGCTTAAACTTAAAAACAATCCATGGATCTAGAGGTGGCACATTTAAGTAAACACTCCCATATATATATATTGTAAAATTATTATTACTATTATTATTTACGAACTACTACTATACATTAAAATATAAAAATTACCCTAAAATTTACTCGACTTTGTACCAGAACTGTTTGTCACATTTTTTATAACATACGCGGAACGCGTATGTATACGTGAAATGCGTAAGTATAATTATATTACTGTTACGAATTAGTTTACATGATACGCGTACGTTTAAATATATATGCGATACGCGTATAATTACGCTAAACGCGTAAGTAGAAATACGGCTACTGTAACATTTAGGTTAAAATTTAGGGTTTTAATTATTTTATTATTATACTTAAGTAATTAATATATAATTTGTATTAGTTATTATAAATTATTTAATACATGTTTTAATCCTACTAATCAGTGTTAAAAATAATACTTTATAATTAGTAATTAGTTTATAATTAGTTAATTATTATAATTCCTATTAAATTGTATTAATTTCATTAAAACATGCCATTTAGTTAATTTAAATAAATTTATATTATAATTACTCAAAACAAAATTCTAATCATATAGTTTTATTAAAAGTTATTATTTTACTAATTACCATTTAGTAATAAAATTGTTACATCATAATTAGTATAATTTCATTTAATTCACTTTTTAGTTAATAATTGTAATCTTGTAATTTTATTTATGAAGTAAATTAGTTAAGTTATTTTCCATTATTGTTATATTATAAATTCCTAATCCAAAACCCCCTTTAAATAAGTTTGACTTCAAAGATTATTAAAAACCATTAAACACTCCATCTCCCTGTGGAACGAACCGGATTTACCGACAAACTAAACTACGCGGATAGGACTAGTTGCCTATATGTGTGAAATCAACCTAAAATCATTAAAATACCACATATACAATAAATCAATTCGTGTAACAAAATAACTCAAATCCGTTCAATAAATAAAGGTTGCGTTTCGAACCATCAACTTTTTGGCGCCGCTGCCGGGGAGTTGGCAGTTAAATAAATAGATAATTTTTCTGATTCGTAGTAGTAGTTGGATTTGTACGTGGACCGGGTTGTTGGATCACCAATTTTATTGGTCAATAGAAGGATCCTGCCCCCCTGCTGCATCTTTTGGCTATTCGAAACGTGGGCAAAATCGGAAGGAAAATCTGTTTGTTTAAGGGTTTTTATCATTGTTTTTATGTTATTCGATCCTCTCGAGGAAATTCATTTCCAAGAAAGTTCAAAGTTTATGAATAAATCCTTTAGTTCTTTGTACAATTTCCCAATTGTATGATCTGTTCAGAAAATCCTAAACTCGTTAAACTTAACCCGGAACCGCAAAGAAATAATAAAGGACAAAAACAACAAAAAGAAGCAGGAAGTACTAGTAATTTTAAAACACAGAAAAACACTAAAAAAAAAAACAAGTAAGTAACACTAGAAAAGCTTTTGGTGTTATGATCTCATAATAGAAATTAATGCATGAACTTACGTTCCTCCAACACTGAATTAACTCCTTCATATCCTGAACCCGAAAGGAAATTCCACGAACGCTTAAGAGCTCAAGAAGTAGAATCTCTTGCTGAGAATTTACAATCACTTTCCTTAGAATCTGACTCTGAACCAGTTATCCAACCAATCATAGAGCCATTTATTAAAGAAGAAGAAGAGATGGCGGCTACAAATCAAACGATGGAAGCATTAATGAAGGCAACAAGAACAGGTCAAGGCCACGTAATTATTCAACCCACTATGACTGACGGTTTTGAAATAAAGGGTCAATTTCTCCACATGGTGACTAATACATGTCAATTCAGTGGAGCCCCAAATGAGGATGCTAACGAGCATCTTCGTAAGTTTGTAAGCATTTGCAAGCTTTTCAAAATCAAAGATGTCACCGATGAAGTTGCATGTTTAAAAATCTTTCCATGGTCCTTAAAGGATGATGCAAGAGATTGGCTAGACTCATTACCAGAAGGTTATATTGAAGACTGGAATGATATGATGGATAAGTTTTTGTCAGAATTCTTTCCTGCTTCAAAAGCAGCAAAATTGCAAAGTGATATAAACCACTTTATGCAAAAGCCTAATGAAACTCTTTATGAAGCTTGGACCCGATTCAACAAAATGCTTAGGGTATGTCCTCAACACGGGTTGAATACATTCCAAAAGGTCCAAATATTCTATAAAGGAGTCAATGTGGCAACTAGAAAAGATATAGATGTTGCAGCCGGAGGTTCGATCATGAAGAAAACACCTGAAGACGCTCACACAATCATTGCCGATATAGCAGCCCATTCCCATAATTGGCATCAAGAGATGGGATTCTCTAGATCATCAAAGGTTGCTAGTATCGAAAGTAATGATGAAATTGCTTCTTTAAAAGTCTAAATAGCAAATCAAGCAAGGCAAATTGAGAAGGTAACCAAAGAAATGCACGCTATCAGAGTAGGGTGTGAACTGTGCCAAGGTCCCCATCTTACTAGAGATTGTGATCAAAGTACAATGGAAGAGCAAGCAAATTTCTTAGGTTACTTGCGAAAAGGTGAAATGAATTTCAATGATTTTCCAGCAATAGAAGCAAACAACCGAAAATATCCTCCTATAAACAGCTATCAAATAGGAGGACCTTCAGGTTCAAATAATAATAACTATTAAGGAGGAAATCCAGGTTACCAAAATAACCGGAATTTCCCAAATCAAAATCAAAGAAATGCACCACCAGGTTACAATCACTTAAATAACCGAAATCAACCTCAACGAATTTATCAAAATAATTTCCAACACAATCAACCACAACCACAAGCACTCATACAACCACAACCCGAGAAGAAATCCGGTTTAGAAGATCTCTTGAGAGATTTTATGGTTAAGCACGAGCAAAATGCAGAGCTCCAAACTCAGCAAATTCGAAATCAACAAGCCACAATTCAGAATTTAGAAAGAGATGTTGGAAGGATCTCACAGTTACTATCAGAGAGACCACCAGGTACTCTCCCCTCAAATACTCAAGTGAATCCCAACAACAACCAAACAAGAAATGAGCATGTAAATGCTATAACTACTAGAAGTGGTTTAACTATTAACCCGGAGACTCTAAAGTCCCCGGAAGTTCCTTTATCTCCTTCTATTTTACAAGTACCGGTTGATAAAAATGAGCAAGTTGACAACGAACAAGAAAAAGATGATCCACCAGAGGTCATATCGAAGAAAAGTGAAGAACCACCAGTAAAGGTGTATAAGGAACCTATTCCATACCCAAAAGCATTGAAGAAAGATAGACTCGCGAGTCGATATCAGAAATTTGCGGACATGATCAAGCAAATTAGCATTAACATGCCACTCGCGGAGGTTCTTAGGGATATGCCCAATTACGGGAAGTTTTTGAAAGATCTCATATCTTCGAAGGGTAAATACCACGACGTTTCTGCCACATTCCTCCATGAGGAGTGTTCGGCCATCTTGAAGAAACAAAATGTACCTCCAAAATTGGGAGACCCGGGTAGTTTTATCATTCCATGTATGATGGGTGATTCGGTAGTGTACGATGTACTAGCCGACCTAGGTGCAAGTGTTAACCTAATGCCTTACTCGTTATATTTAAAACTTGACTTAGGAGACTTAAAACCAACCCGAATGGGTATTCGATTAGCAAACCAATCATTTGATACTCCCATAGGTATAGCCGAGGATATTCTTGTAAAAGTTGGCTCACTTATCTTTCCCGTCGACTTTGTTATTCTAGAAATGCAAGAGGACACAAAAGTTCCTATCATTTTAGGACGTCCTTTCCTTAACACTGCAAATGCTATCATTAATGTCCAAAAAGAACAATTGAGTCTAGGTGTGGGAAACGAGAGAATAATTTGTCACATTGACAAAGCCATGAAAAGACCCACTTCCACCGATGACTCTTGTTTTCAAATTGATGTTATAGATCTTTGTGTCGAGAATGAATTGCAGGAGCTACTGGAAATTGATATCCCGGGGTTAGCCCCGGTAAGTGAGAATGAATACTTCAATATTGATAAAGATTTTGATGAGTTGATGAAGGTGGTCACGGATGACGAGACCATCAAAGAAGAAATTCCCAAGGAAGAGGAATCGTTTGAGGAAATCAAGAATGAAGATAGATTCCGTATAAAGAATTCCTTGGAAGAACCACCCGTACTAGAGCTTAAAGAGCTACCCAAACACTTGGAGTATGCTTATCTCGAAGAATTATATAGCAAAGACGGTGGAACTTTCAAAGTGAACGGTCATCGACTCAAATTATACTTTGAAGGAATCAATACTACGGAAAGAGACGAGATCACATTCTACCCTAAGGACAAGTAAATTCAGGGTAACTTTAAGGTTTTAAACTCCATTCTTTATTTTTATTATTATCTTTAAGAGTGGGGTTAGATTGGTCTTTCCCTAGCAGACCCTAAAGAACTAGTCTTCTCCCTCCATTCTACCTTTTTATTTTCTTCTTTTCGTTTTTATTTATTGTTTATTTTCAAGATGCACAATAAATATGTCTACAACCACTTCTTTTTAATGTGCGATAAAATTTTACCGAGAGATGTGGTGTTAGATATAAAGAGAAGATGCGATCAGGCGAGTAAAGAAATAAGGCAAGAACTTAACGAGAAAAATTATGCCAAAGGAAAATCAAAATCAGCTAAGAAACGTCGAGCGTGTCATTTGGGCAAATGTGTAAAATGTGAAAAACCAACTCATTATGGAAATTGTCCAAAGAACCAGACAGACTCTAATTTCGAGTACGTAACCTTATGCCGGGAAGGACCTTTTAAATGTTCAAAGGAAAACCTCTTAAACCAACAAGGTTACGCCTACGAAGCCATAGGGGGCGAAATGATGCGACTACACTACGAGGCGAGTCAACGCGGTTTCAAAATCTAAGTCTTTTTCTCGCTAATTGTGTTTTTGTGCATTTTTTGTATTTTTGTACATTTTTGTATTTTTGAATTTTTGTGTGTTTATGTTTTGGTGTGTTTTAGTTTGTATTTGTTTGCTGTGATGTTATTAAAAAGGGTCTACCGTTTAAAATTGATAAACCTTGAGTTTAACCTGTTTTCATTGAAAACGATAATGCTAAGTGTAATAACTGAATTGTCATTCTTCAAATTGCACGAAATTTATTATTGGATTCATAATATATCTTTTATATGGTAAACCACCAAAAACAGAAGAAAAATCAAAACTTCTAAAATTATACTTTTTTTATCAATAACTGTAAAAATATATAACTTATAAACCTTTGTCGTGGGTAATGACAGGTGTAACAACCGAGATTGTCTCTACCTAGTTGATAGGAAACAAAGTTTTAAGTTTGAAAATTAGTTGGTTTAAAAGTATATATATATAAAAAAAAGGGGCTAATACTTACGCGAACCGTGTGGTATACCACACGAAACGCGTACAATCGAAAACTACGCGAAACGCGTAACCCCACGCGAAACGCGTAGGTTAAAATACAAAAACCCATATCTGTCAAATTCTGCTTCTCCGTCCCATTATTATTATTGTTTTTGCTGCTGTGAAGACGAGAAGAACACCCGAATTCTACCAAAATCACACCCAAAACTCAATTAAACACTCTCATTCTCATCCAATTCATCTACCTTTCAACATGCCGAGATTGGTAAGGGTCCTCAACCCATTTTACCATTTGTTCTTCAAAATTTTCATTAATTATTTATATAGCTTTAATCCGAATTTTATGCTTATTATTGATAAATTTAGCTTAATTATTGATATGGCTATGTTGTAAGCATGAATATAAACCCGATTAGCATAAAAATTTGATGTTGAATTGACTATTGAAAAATTAGGGTTTATACAAATTGGGGAAAATTGAGGAGCTGCTATAAATTGTGTTATTTTGGTTACAATTAGATGTTTTTAGTTGTGTTGATAGTAGTTAGAACCCTTGAACATAAGTTTGATTGTTTGATTTTGTGATTTTATTTTTAGTGTAAATTTGATACTTTTTTTGTAATTGTCATGAATCAAGTGTGTATTGTGATGATGATTAGAAGCTGGTTTATACACAATGTGATTGAATTGGATTATATATACTTAGCTCATTGCGTATTTCCATTTGTGATTCACATTTTTGTTTTTGAAACTTGATTTTTGATTAGGAATTTTTGATTTATTTTTGTTTGTTTTTATTTGTTGTTAAGATATTGATTCATGTGGTGTTGAAACAAGCTTGTATGTCAAGAATAAATTCGTTGCTAACATTAACATACCCAATTGGGACGGTTCTCTTGTTTTAAAATGTTATGCAGAGATTATTCAGAATGAGAGCTGTTAACCAACAGCAAGGGGAAGAACAAGTAACCCCAGAAATGGAACAACAACTACAGAATCTACACCCAAACCTGAGATTTCCTGATGATGTACCTAACCGATTACAAAAGGTTAAGGACTTACTTTCTCTGGTCACTAGAAACATCTCTCCAGTATACGTTGTGGACTGGGCTCCTTTAGGACCACCAGTCAATTTAGATTTGCAAATAAAGGGAATTTTAAACCAAAGTTTTACAAATGAATTTGGAATGACTTTGGTTTTTAATGATTTTGAGAGATTGTTTAGTTTAAATAGCCCTGTATACAGAGAATGGTGTTTAGAATTCTACTCTACCGTTAGAATAAGTTTACACCCAGAAAATATCGATGATATTAATTTTCTACAATTTAGGCTAGGTGGGGTAGATAGAGCAATGTCCCTAAGTGACGTGACTACCGCATTAGAGATTTACACCGTAGACGAGATGATAGCTCCCGGTTTTAGGGAATATATTTTTACAGGGGCTAGATATACAGGTAACTATGATTCTGGTTTAGTCTGGCGATCTTTCACTAATAGAAATACATATGAGCCAGGCCAGGAATCTTATCTAAAGATCACTGATGTTCGCTTTAGAATAATTCATAAGTTTATAGCGAACACAATAAACCAAAGGTCATTTACTAATACAGATAAAATTAATTATATTGACCTTTGGTACTTGGATGCGATCAGAGATAGGGATACATTTATTAGTATACCCTATGGAGTTGCTTACTTTTTGGCCCATGTTGGTAAGGGTGCTTGAGGGACGAGTGACATGTCGGGGGTCACTATATCACGTGTCTAGGAAGCTGGTTCGGACTCGACCCGAGTGAATCAGAACCTCCAATCTAACCGGTAAATCAAGCTGTTAGAACTTTAGGATTGGACGTGTATAGGACGGCTAAGGCCATACAAGTGAGGGGTGGGGTAATTAGTTTGAGACGGCAAGAAGTAGTCGCTCACGCTCCTATGGAGGAGGATGAGGAACCCGCTAGGGAAACTAGGAGGAGACGAAGACAGCCAGATGAGGCTAGTACGTCTAACGTAGGTGTTTCTGATTTCGATATGCTACAAAATTTGTTTAATTCATTGAGTTTAGATTTAAGGAACTCGTATGATAATTGGGGACGGAGATCAGAAGAACAGTACACTAGTTTGTCTAGGCAAATAGGGGATATTAGGCATACCCAACTGGCCCAGGATACTATGTTAGAAAACATCCGCTACGATCAGAGGGGCCAGGGAGCACAGTTAGAGTGGGCACATCATCAGGCTTATTTATACGCAGCTAACCCACAACAATACGCTCCCTCAGCTTTTCCATCATACCCCCAGTGGCAAGAACACGGTGACCCTCTACCTCCACCTTATGATCCCAACGCTGCCCTTGCCGCGAGTCAGGAAGTCTATAGGCGTTTTTACGAGGAACAATGCCTAAACGAACAACGGCAGCAACAGGAGCGAGAACAGGAAGATCAGGGATACCCTGCGTGGTCATTTTTCTAGTTTTTCTTTTTATTTTTAGAATTATTTATTTTGTATTTGTTTGCATAAAATGATTTTTATGGTGTGTTAATTTATTCTTATCTTTAATTATCTTTACAAAAACTCTAGTGTGGGGTAAAATTTTTGTACTACTAAAGTACAACCCCATCTCGTTTGTGATTGACATATTTGTTGACAGGTACTTATGATGATGAGATTCGACATAGCGAAACACGAAAGTATTATTGTGATAAAACGGATTGGATATGTTCATACGATAAGCATTTTACAATATCCAATTACTTAACAAAGGAAGTTCTATATACTGTACACTTTTTGTCCTCTCAAATTTATACATTTTAATCTGATTTTATGTAATGAGGGCATTACATAATCTTAAGTGTGGGGTAGGGAATATATAAATTCTCGAGAACTTATAACTTGGTGGTTTTTATGAAAAATTTTACATTTTTTAAACATATATAACTAATCAATTTTTAAGGTAATTACGAGCAATTAAAGATTAGGTGTCAAAAACCGAAATTATTGTCTCCATACATTAAAAATACATAAGTTTATCTGATTGAAATATATAAAAGAAAACCAAGTATAACAGAATTTATAAACTCTATATGTTTAGAACTATTTATCACATGTTTCTATGAAGTATTGCAGATATCATCGCTTTGGAATATATAAACCTGAATATCTCGTTAAGGAAGTAAAGTATTCCAAAATGACACACTTGCTAACTTATGTTAGAAGATGTAGTCCAGAACAGCTGTAGGTTGACGAAAAATCTTGAAAAGTCATCTCTATTATCGGCTGGAAATCCACCTCACCTCAGCATCAAACAGGGTTTTTGGTGATCAGACTTATCCTAACCATGAGATGGATCTGTCTCGTACAATGGGGGGGCACATTGCAAATTAGCTTTTAAGACTAATGAATCTAATCCCCAGATGGATGATCTCCGTAAAGATCAACCGCATCTATGTTTGACCGCGGTCAACATACATATGCCATAACAAATTGAGGTGTGCAAACTCATGGTTCACCGATGATATTTGGACACGATATAATTTTACTCTAAAACTTGTGCTATTTTATGAATTATATTGTGTAAAACCATTTTTAGGACATTCGGTTTCAAGTTCCATGATACTTCAATTATGGGGGCGGATAGCTTGCTAATCGCCGACTGAGACTTTGGTTTTCAGTTACCCTCAACCGGAATTTGAGGTTAAAACCGGAAAACGTGTCTAGTGTAAAAACTAGCATGATATTTTATAAAATCATAAAACGTTTTCACAAGGTCCAATTTTCCCTAAGGATCCAAATTTTTAAACCTTAATCACGAGTTTCAACTTTGTTTCTGTTGTCAGAATTTCGTTTCGTGTGGTGTGCGTGTGATTCAATAAAAATTGTGTAGTGTTTCCAACTTATTCCATATAGCGTGTGTTTCATTTTGTGTAGCGTGTGTTGTGTGATTTAATGATCGATAAGGAAAAATATGTAATGTTCCGATTCTGTTAAAAGATGCAATTGCTTGAGGACAAGCAACATTCCAGTGTGGGGTATTTTGATATTGCTTTAAACATACATATTATTCGACGCAATATCATTTATATTTCATAAGTTTTTACCGTCTACAAAGACATTCAATGCGTATTTCACGAGAAAAACGACAAAAGTAAATACGAGCTTGCTGTTTGAAGAAACGTCGATAAACGATGGGTTTTTACCAAATTTATATCAAGAAACGTTTATCCGAATGAAAGTACAAGATGATCGAAGAAAAAGAGTTCAAATGGAAAGTTTCAAGTCAATATACGTCAAACACGGGATCAACAAAGAACAAACAAAAAGAAAAATAAAGAAAACTGTCGATTACTCCTACGCGAAACGTGTAAAGCTACGCGAAACGCGTAGTATTTTACTCCTACGCGATACGTGTACTCCTACGCGAAACGCGTAATGTTAGGCCAACTTTAATCATGAATCAGAAATGGGACGGTGGCTTTTGTGATTAAAAATGACTTCTTTTTCAAGTGCTACAGCAAGGAAAGCCATTAAATAGTTTAAAGCTTACCTACTACTGGATCAACATGTTAAATACGGAGGACTAGTACACATATCAAGAAGACAAGAATTACTATACACATACAAAATTTATTACTCTAGTTACTTTGTATTTTGAAGTACTCTGTATAATTTAGTTCTGTACCAATTTAATTCTCAAGTCAAGATTAGGATAGTTTCAAATATTAAGGGTGTATTGTTCGTGATTAAGGGTGTTATTGTACGCGTGAAAGGGTGTTGTTATTGTAATTTTCTACCGTTTGAAGTTAATGAAAGTGAAGAATTTTTAGGAAGTATATCCTGTTAAAATTATCGTTATTATTATGTTTGCATATTTATGTTTTTATGTTTACCCTAGTATAATGAGTAGCTAAATACCCTTAGTGTTTGCTTAGATGTAGAGCCCCTAGTGAAATGGATTGTTATCATTTGTAAAAGTTAAAATGTAACTTAAGTATTTTTAACATTGAGCCTAGTTAAAAGAACCATTATTATATAATTAGGTATTTAACCCTTGTCACTTAATTTATTAGATTTAAATAACGAAAGTTATTTTTAGCTATATAAATTAAGCTTCAACACTAAAAAGTGATCTAGACGAATTTATGAATAAGTTATTAACACTAAGTTATAAATAAACTTCGGTGGTTTGGGTAATATCAATAATTATATGATAGTGAAATTGTAAAAAGGGAAACCGTTAAGATTTGGGTATTGGCGAAAGTCAAAACTAGATTAGGTCTCAATTTAAATACTTGGGGAATAGTAGCTATCTAAATAGAATCCAATAAAAATTAGATTTAATTTAGTTAGTCGTAACCTTATATTTATTCGAGAGAAAAATATAAAGTTTATTACTAAAACATTTTAAATAGGGCTTAAACTTAAAAACAATCCATGGATCTAGAGGTGACACATTTAAGTAAACACTCCCATATATATATATTGTAAAATTATTATTACTATTATTATTTACGAACTACTACTATACATTAAAATATAAAAATTACCCTAAAATTTACTCGACTTTGTACCAGAACTGTTTGTCACATTTTTTATAACATACGCGGAATGCGTATGTATACGCGAAACGCGTAAGTATAATTATATTACTGTTACGAATTAGTTTACATGATATGCGTACGTTTAAATATATACGTGATACGCGTATAATTACGTGAAACGCGTAAGTAGAAATACGGCTACAGTAACATTTAGGTTAAAATTTAGGGTTTTAATTATTTTATTATTATACTTAAGTAATTAATATATAATTTGTATTAGTTATTATAAATTATTTAATACATGTTTTAATCCTACTAATCAGTGTTAAAAATAATACTTTATAATTAGTAATTAGTTTATAATTAGTTAATTATTATAATTCCTATTAAATTGTATCAATTTCATTAAAACATGCCATTTAGTTAATTTAAATAAATTTATATTATAATTGCTCAAAACAAAATTCTAATCATATAGTTTTATTAAAAGCTATTATTTTACTAATTACCATTTAGTAATAAAATTGTTACATCATAATTAGTATAATTTCATTTAATTCACTTTTTAGTTAATAATTGTAATCTTGTAATCTTGTAATTTTATTTATGAAGTAAATTAGTTAAGTTATTTTCCATTATTGTTATATTATAAATTCCTAATCCAAAACCCCCTTTAAATAAGTTTGACTTCAAAGATTATTAAAAACCATTAAACACTCCATCTCCCTGTGGAACGAACCGGATTTACCGACAAACTAAACTACGCTGATAGGACTAGTTGCCTATATGTGTGAAATCAACCTAAAATCATTAAAATACCACATATACAATAAATCAATTCGTGTAACAAAATAACTCAAATCCGTTCAATAAATAAAGGTTGCGTTTCGAACCATCAGACTCCAATCAAATTTCGGTACGAAATTTCTTTAATGGGTAGGTACTGTGACAACCCGGAAATTTCCGACCAAATTTAAACTTAATTTTTATATGTTTCTGACACGATAAGCAAAGACTATAATATTGATTCTCAAACTTTTTGAACTGATGTTATATATTCAGTTAACCTTTGACTATTGATCGACGATTCACGAACATCTATTTGTAAATATATATATATATATATATATATATATATATATATATATATATATATATATATATATATATATATATATATATATATATATATATATATATACAATAAGTTGAAATATTAATTATTCATAAATAACTTGCAATGTGTATTTAAAAACTGATTTATGTATATTAAATAAAAGATATATACATATATATAATTTCAAGTTATTTAGTAAACGATAGTAACATTCGTTTATTGATTCGATTGATATTTAGATAAGTTAACTAAAACGTTTAAGATGAACAAGTAAAACACTAATTTACTACAGTATTTTCGAATTTCTACAATACTCGAAAAGCTACAGTGTTTACGAAAATCACTATTTGCTACAGTAAAACACTATTTGCTACAGTAAAAATGACTTACTACAGTAAATACTATTTGCTATAGTAAACACTATTTGCTACAGTGAGCACCATTTGCTACAGTGAATAATATGTCGATAAACAAGAAAACAAAACTTATTGGGTGCGTACCAGCTGGCCATGCGATCGCATGACAAATGGGCATGAAACCCATGCGATCGCATGGGTGAAGAAATCATCAAACATCTATAAATTGAGGAGTCGTGCACTGGTTACACACACACATATATTTCTATCTATATTACTCCATATGTTATTTATTTTATTTAAATTATTAATATTATTATTATTATTATTATTAAGATTAATATTATTATTAATCTTATAGTTAGGAGTATTATTATTATTATTTATACATAAAATACTACGATGAGGTTCTGCTCGCGTGTTTATGAACTGGGTTTTCAAATGGGTTAGAGCTAAAAAAATTACGGGTTATAGCTATGGAGGTTATGGGTAATGTTCGGGGGTATGCTTGTGAGGTCAATCTAGTGTTTATCATCTTCGTTGCGTCTACGTACTTTCCTACAATATTGAATCACAATATTGATACGTGAGCATTCATATCTAGTGCTCGAGTATATATGTTTATGCATGCTTGTATGCTTTAATTTTGTCGTTAGATAGTTTATGATGAATCACGAATTTGATACATATGCTACTGATATAAAGTATATGATATGCATGTTTTTGGAAAACTGGCGAAAAATTATTAACTTTTCATTTAGAAATCGCGTGATTTCGATGAACGGATTAAAAGATATGGTCAACTGAATTATGGTTAACGTTAATTGAAATTGTGTTTGAAACTGTAAATTAATATTTAAACAACTTGTCTATGAGATTGATAAATTGGATTTTCAAATATTACTAATCGAGTAAATGAATTTCTATATAAGGCACGTCTCGTCTTGTTGAGCAATTGTCAAAGTTGACTGTCTTATCATGTTTTAAAGCTTTATAAACACTATAATCTGATTTTACAAGTATTGGAAAACTATGTGAAATAATAAAATATTTCCGATTGCCATGATAATTCAAATATAATATAGCTCCTGAAATAAATAATATTTTGAGTTTGATAAACTATAAATTCGTTCAATTATCAAGACTTATATTATGTTAATAAACATGTATATATTTAAAGATCATATTGGGTCAGGTTGACTTTTGAGATGACTTTTGTTAACTTTTGCATGTCGGTCTCGAGCATTAGGATTGTGATACACTATGACCCGACCTAGCCTGTTAGACATTTATTGACCAACATATGTTCTCTAGGGTGAAATCTATGATTACTTTGCATTTCGAGTTTCGGTCACATTTCGATGAATGACCTTATGTGCTGCTAAGGTGAGTTTCATTTGCTCCCTTTTTAATTGCTTTTGCAATCTATATTTTTGGGCTGAGAACACATGCACTTTATTTTAAACACAATGGATACAAGTACATACTAAATTCTACACTGAGTTTGAACCGAAAATCCCTTAGCTTTGGTAACTAGTAGCTACCGGTTATAAGAACCGGTGGGTGCGAATAGTGGTATATGGATCCATAGGGCTTGACATCCCCATCTGTTCCAGGTATAGAAACCCTAGCCTGAACTATAAAATAGACGTATGCTATTTGAGTTTAGTACACGTTGGATTGCGTGTATTGTACATGTTGGTTGCATGTATGATAAAACAGGGGAACTTATTATAACATTAAAGTTTAGTTACCAGGGTGCTCAATCTTGTAGAATAATTTGATAAACGTTTCGGATGAAACAACTGAAATCTTGTGATCCACCTTTATATACAGATTATGTGCAACATTAAAACTATGAACTCACCAACCTTTGTGTTGACACTTTTAAGCATGTTTATTCTCAGGTTCCTAGAAGTCTTTCGCTGTTTTCTTATACGTTATACAAGCTATGTGCATGGAGTCATACATGCTTTATTAGAGAAAACTTTGCATTCACAAAATCATCACCATGTATCTTATTTGACTGTATTGTCAACGGATGTATTGTTAGAAACTATTATATACAATGATTGTCTATATGTAGAAATCATTAGACATCGAAAACCTTGGATTTATATATTAATTTATGGTGTACCTTTTCAAAAGAATGCAATGTTTACAAAACGTATCATATATAGGTCAAAACCTCACTATGAAATCAATGAATGATGTATTCGTCCAAATGGATTTGGACGGGTCATCACAGTTGGCATCAGAGCTTGAGGTCATAGGGAACCAGAATTTGCATTAGTGTGTTTAACTGGTAATTGTTAGGATGCATTAGCGAGTCTGGACTATGATCGTATCTGTTTTTACCGAGTTTTGCTTACCATTTATTGTCAGAAATTACTTGCTTATCATTCCTAAGTCTAGACATGTCTTACTGCATTTAATGCATAGATAGTGTATCGACAAAATTCATATCTTAGCGTATATGTTACTTTAAACTTTTCCTGACATCTTCCGAAAATTCCTCCGTGATTTATGGAATTTTGGTATTATATATACATATATAAATTATGTATTGAAGAGTACCAATCTAAATTCTATAATCTATTTCGTATCAAAAATTATCTCTCTAATTATACAAGATGGATCCCGTATCTAGTTAAAATTCCTTAAACTCCGACAGCTATTCTGATATGGATATTCACCTGAACTCCGAAGATAGTGTAATCGGAATGGATCAACCAATCAGCCATCACCTATTCTAGATGAATTGGGGATGGGTGCGTAGCCTACTTAGTCATTGGAGACAAGAAGAAGGTAATTCCTTCCATCCACCACATTCCACGCTTGGCGAAGAACTTGAAGCACTTACCGGCGAAACTGTTCATAATACCATTTTCTATCTCATCTCCAGAGTATCTCGTCATGATTTTATTCTATCTCAAATTCTAGATCTTATTCGTCTGCTCGTCCGAACCGAAAATCACCCCGGCGTAATAGAAGAAGTCAACGAGCTTCATGCTCGAGTAGTGGCTTGGGAGAATATGGTGTAAAGATTACAAGCACCAATAGCATCACTGGCATCAACAGTACCACCATCATCAACACCAACAGTATCATTACCACCCCCAACAACAACATCTGCATCCCACACCTCAACATCACAATCTGTACCTTGAACATCAACGTCATATGCACCATAGATACCAAGGAATACCAACAACAACAAATGATGAAGTATTGATTCATAACTTCATCGAAGAAATATTCTGCAGAGAATATGTAGTTTCTAAAAGTTTTAAAGATTACTTATTCTAGTTCTAATTGTAAACTAGATAAGTGAGAGAATAGAAATGATGAAATAAAACCCTGATCGGGATGATGTACGATTTACAAGCTAGATCTGTTTTACCAGCAGCATCAACAGTACCGCCAGCATCACCAGCACCGTCAGTACCGTCAGCATCATCAGCATCAGCATCATCTACAACATCACCAGCTCCGCCAGATCCATAATCACCGCAAACATCATCACTAATCAACAACGCGTATCTCGTATCAACGAGTTATGAAGTATTAACTCATTCCCTCTGAAGAAATTATATGTATATTTTATATATATATATATATATATATATATATATATATATATATATATATATATATATATATATATATATATATATATATATATATATATATGAATTTTGAGATCAAATAAATCTTTTCGTACTAAGCTATTACGTGTGAATCTTAACTACTCGGTTAGTTCATGTTTTTAATATGCTATGATGTACATCCTTCATTAATGACTTAACAATTGTTAACTATAATCTCTGCTTCGACTTAATAGATTCCATTTCATAATAAATTAAGTGTATTATTCTAGAACATCATATGTATCAAGCGAGATAGACATGGTACTAACAAGTTAATGCGAGATGCTCACGTAATAATGACTAGCTATCGTTGTTATGGGTGCAAATCATGTCAAACAAGTGATGTACGATGATTGTTAAGCAAGATGGGGCGGTGGGGTGTATATGTGTGTATATATGTGTCATGTCTTTTCGTTTCATTGTTTAACCTCTTCCGTTTTATAGAATGAAGATGAGAAACGGACACAACACCGAAAATGGGGGCACGAGTGAGGACCCCTAGTTCACGGCCAAAGTTGAGGCTATTTTGAAAAGTCATCATGCGGCTTTCCTAGAGGATGTCAAGAAGATGTTCCTAGATACGATTGACGAGCAATTAGTCAATGTAGTAAAGGAACAAATTAAGGTTGTCCTTTAAGAGGATAATGTTGGAAGGCGGGAATTTTTCTATAAGAACTTCAAAGATGCTCATTCTCCTACTTTTGAGGGCGAACGCGACCCATTTAAGAGTGCTCGATGGATCTCCGATATGGAGGGAGCTTTTCGTACTTGTGAATGCCCTCTCGAAAAGAAGACGAGGTACGGTTGTAGCATGGTGAAGAACAATGTATGGAATTCACGTGGGATGAATTCAAGGTGGAATTTTTCAAGGAATACCGAACGTCGGCCAATCTTTCAAGGCTCAAAGACGAGTTGCGTACTTTGAGGCAAGGATCACTGGACTTGAACACTCTTAAGTCCACTTTCTTGGCGAAGACCCAATTTTGCCCGGAGTATGTCAGTAATGATCAAATGTTGAAGGAAGACTTTTACCGAACCTTGAACGATAGTTATCAAGATAAGATTAGTGTGAACGTGGTGAAAAGTTTTGATGAGTTGTTTAATATGGCCAAAGGTTTTGAGTCGCCTGTCTTGAGAAAAAGTGGCTTTACTTTTGGCAAAAGGAAGTTTGAAGCTACTAGTCAATCTAACTTTTCAAACAAAAAGCACAAGAAGGGCTCCGAGAGTGTTGGTAGTGTGAAGAAGGGTGCTTCCGGAGATTTTATTTATGTGTGCTACAATTGTGGACAAAAGGGTCATATGGCTCGTGATTGTCCGAAACCTTCATCTACAACCAAGCTCACTTATTTTAATTGTGGTAAAGAAGGGCACCGAAGGACGGAATGTCTCGATTTGCGGGGTGATCATGTTAAGAAATTGGAGAAAGCGGCGGGTACGGCTCGGGGGCGAAATTATTTGATGACCAATGATGAGGCCAAGCACTCCAATGAAGTTGTCTCAGGTACTTTCATGGTTAACTCTGATCCGGCAAGGATATTATTTGATAGCGGTGCTAATTTGTCTTTTTTGTCGCCTCAATTTGTGTCTAAGCTTAACAAACCGCTAGCTAAGTTAAGTCATCCGGTAGAAGTCGAAATAGCGGATGGTAAGTGTGACGTCTCGGAAATTTTCGACCAAATTTAAACTTAATCTTTATATGTTTTGGGCACGATAAGCAAAATATGTTAGGTTTAGTCTCAAAAGAATTTTGTACTGTTCATATATTAAACTGACCATCGACCATTTTCGACGATTCACGAACAATTAATTATAAATAGATACTTATATATATATATATATATATATATATATATATATATATATATATATATATATATATATATATATATATATATATATATATATATATTAATTTGAAATATAATCTAAAATATTATATTATTTAGTTACTAGAATTAATTTTGTAAAATAAAATTACATAAGATATAATAAAATTTATTATTAAAATGAATCCATATATAGATATAAAAGTTATTGAATACAGTTATTATTTAATGTTAATATTCGGTTGACATTTCGTTAGGGTTCATATGAATCTAAAACGAGTTAATATCCTATTGAATATGTTGACAGATGAAACAAGAGTTAAGGCTGCTAATTGGAATTATTGATTCAATTGATTGGGGATATTAATTATTATTATTATTATATTATCTATGTTATTGTTTCTATGATTCACCGAATCTCTCATGTATATACATATGAATATAGGCAAGGACAAGATGTTAAACATCCCATGAATTAAAGAGTGAACTACTGTTTTACTTTTTTCATTATCAACTATCAAAAATCTTTATGTATGTATAACATATACATATATCATATTACACAGAGATAATAAAAACCATCTCAATCTCTCTATTTCTTCTTCTATGATAATCCCTTCAACCTCTATCACTAATACACTGGTTTCTTTTACTAATATTCTTTCCATTTACTACATCCTAAGATCACTACAAAACTACCAATTTGTTTTCATTTACTACTATCCGGTTTGCACTCCAAACTCACCCAAGTCGCCACCTTGTGCTGCTATTAATCACTGTTTCTAATCAGACATAAAATCCACCCATTCAACCATGTGAAACCTACTAAATTACCGGCTACAATCACCATGACAAACAACCGTGACCATCTTCATTTTCATCAGGTAATTATCGCCACTGTTACATGTTTATGTTTCGAATCGAACATCATCTATAACCTTCACATTGAGTTCATCACAACTTCAATAACCACTTTATCTATGTCTACTAATCCACGTTTCTGCTGATGAACCTGTTATACTTCTTTTCCTTATTCTATTGCGAAAACCACCTTCATTGCCACCATCATACTTAATCTTTTTATTACTACTATTTTCTGTCGCTACTTTTACAGCAACTCCTGCTGTTACCTTGTTCTGTGCAAACGAACCCAAACAAACACCAAATAAACACCATGTTCAACCATCTCCACTTCATATTCACCATCATATTACAACCTTCAATCACAAAACCACCACCGTAAACAACACCACCCACTACCTCTCTACCTCTTCTCTCTCTCCACTTTCTTTCTTCTTCGTGCAATATCAAACCTGATTATGTCACTGCTACAGTCGTGAAACACCATCACCTTACACCATGATCATAACTGCTACAGACTGCTGCCGCTGTTACTTGTTAATCATCTGTTTATGTTCAAAGACCGACAAAGTCAGATAATGATATTAAATGATATTTATGATGATGAATTAAAAAGAAAAAATGATGATTATACAATGAATAAAGGGATGAGCTGTAAAGGAAGTGACAGCTATTTGCGTTTTTTTCTTCTTCTCTCGTGTATGTTTCCAATCGACAGAAACCTACCATAAAAGGGACAGCTTCTTATTTTTCTCTCCTATCATTTTCTTTTTGTTTATTCCAGCTGACTATATGGCATGATTAATTACTTAGGTTTATTGTTCGGTTTGGTTTTCATCTATCTTGGACCGAGATTCAATTTGTAATTGGGCCATTTATATTTAAAGTGGTTGCAATATGGACAATTTGTTATTGGGCCACCAGAAACCTACCACCGATTTTTGTTACTGCTATATACCTTTACTGATTAAAGCTCGATTCGATGTTCCGAAGATATCACGTGCTACAGATGTAAACTTCTATTCCTTTTTGTTTTGAACGTATACATGAGTTTAGAATAACGATGATGAAAGATGAGAGTGATTAGGATATTGTGAAGAAAATGATACACGATGATGATATCGTGACTGTTAGACATCGAAAGAAAATGGTTATTGTTAGGATTAAGATTATGATTATGATAGGATATGATTGTGATTCAATAGAGATGTTACAGCGAAATTTGATGATATGATGTATGATAAAGATGATGATGAGGGAAGAACTAGGCTGATGTATTGAACCTAATCGATGCAAATCAGACACACACCTGCACTTGTGTTACACCTTGGGCTTTTTATTTGTTTCGTGGGCTTACAAGTTACATTGGGCTGTAACCAACTATGATAGTGATCTAGAAGAAGAACACTAACGGTTGAACTGGTTATATACTCTTAATGCGTGATTAAATACAGAAAAGCGTAAGTAGAGCAATGGTTTGGGCGCGAGTGAAGGGTTGTGGTTAACCGAGAGGTCACGGGTTCGAGCCCGGGTTGTTGCATTTTTTTCTGCAAAAGAAGAGAAAGGGGAATCAGAATTAATTAGGGTTAAATAAAAATTATGTGCGAATTATGCAAGTAAAGTGGGTTAGCTCAGATGGTTAGGAGTGTTGTCGGGGGTGCGAGAGGTCATGGGTTCGAGCTCGGGCGGAGGCACTTTATTTTTTTCATTTTGGAAAAGCTTGTGAGGTAGTTAATATTATTACTTTTATTATTATTATTATTACTAGTATTATTATTATTATTATTAAATATTATATATATTATTGTTATTACTTATCATTATTATTAATGACGTAAGGATTATAATTAATATTACCGCCATTATTATTAAAATGATTATTAGAATAGTTATTATTAAACTTATTATCAATTGTAGCAAATTGGTATTTTTATAGTAGTATTATTATCATCAAAACGATGTTATATAAACATTATTTTATCATCATTGTTATTAAAAGTATATATTTTTTTTATTTTATCATTAATAATATCATTATTTTTATTATTATAAGTATCATTATTTTTAGTAATATTATTATTATTATCATCATTATTATTATTTTTATTAATATTATCATTATTATTATTATTATTTTTTATCATTTTTTATTACTATTATTATGTAAAGATACAACTTTCCATTATTATTTTACCAAATAAATATTAGTTATATATAAAAATTTATTTAATACATATAAGATAACTATATAACATAACTATATTAATGTTTTTATAATAAATACTAATTATTTATCTAAAGTATATAAAGTAAAAGTATGTAATTAACTTATTAATGAAACACATAATTTATTAAAATAACGATTATATCACTAATAATATACATTTATTTGATTACGATTATATATATTAATAAATACACAAATGATATAGGTTCGTGAATCCGAGGCCAACCCTGCATTGTTTAGTTGCTCAATATAGTCATATGTATTTTTACTACAAAATACAGTATGGTGAGTTTCATTTGTCTTTTTACCCTTTATATTTTTGGGCTGAGAATACATGCGCAATTTTTATAAATGTTTTACGAAATAGACACAAGTAATCGAAACTACATTATATGGTTGAATGATCGAAGCCGAATATGCCCCTTTTTACTTGGTAACCTAAGAATTAGTAAACCGGTCTACTAATTAAAGATAGATCTATTGGGCCTAACGAACCCCATCCAAAGTACCGGATGCTTTAGTACTTCGAATTCGTTTTTATCATGTCCGAAGGATTTCCCGGAATGATAGGGGATATTCTTATATGCATCTTGTTAATGTCGGTTACCAGGTGTTCAATCCATATGAATGATTTTGTCTCTATGCATGGGACATATATTTAAGAGAACTGGAAATGAAATTCTCGTGGTCTATTAAAATGATGGAAATGATTATTTATGTTAAACTAATGAACTCACCAACCTTTTGGTTGACACTTTAAAGCATGTTTATTCTCAGGTATTAAAGAAATCTTTCGCTGTGTATTAGCTCATTTTAAGGATATTATTGTGGGTCATTCATGGCATATTTCGAAAGATGTTGCATTCGAGTCGTTGAGTTCATCAAGATTATTATTGGGTCAATTATAGTTGAATGTATTATGAAATAGTATGCATGCCGTCAACTTTTATTGTAAAGAAAGTTTGTCTTTTAAAAACGAATGCAATGTTTGTAAAATGTATCATATAGACATCAATTACCTCGTGATGTAATCATATGTTATTGTATTCGTTCTTATGGATTAGGACGGGTCTTTACAGTAAGACGGTGCTAGGGGTTGATGTGTGTAAGGATTGTAATGTTGTGTTTGGTACCGAAACTTTTAAAATTGATCTCATTCTGATGACCTTGGGTGAGTTTGATATTGTTGTTGGTATGGATTGGCTCGATCGTTATAGAGCCGATATTGCATGCCATGAAAAGTTCATTCGTGTAAAGACCCCAAATGGGGGAGAGTTGATTATTCATGGCGATAAACGAAGAAGACTCGTACCATTATGCACTTATGCACGGGCGCGGCATTTTCTTAAGAGTGGTGGTATGGTTTTTCTTGCCCATGTGGTTGATACTCGTGATGAACCACCATCTATTCGTGAAATTCCGGTGGTAAAGGAATTTGAAGACGTTTTTTCAGATGAGTTACCCGGTGTTCCGGCGGAAAGACAAGTTAAATTTCGCATTGAGTTGGTTCCGGGAGCTACTCCCATTGCTAAAACTCCTTATCATTTAGCGCCGACAGAAATGCAAGAGTTGTTAAATCAAACCCAAGAGTTGCTTGAAAAGGGTTTTATTCGATCGAGTGCCTCGCCATGGGGTGCTCCGGTTTTATTTTTGAAGAAGAAAGATGGTAGCATGCGGATGTGCATCGATTATCAGGAGTTAAACAAAGTGACGATCAAGAATCGTTATCCAAGGCCTCGGATTGACGATTTGTTTGACCAACTCCAAGGTGCAACGTATTTCTCTAAGATTGACTTACGGTCCGGCTATCACCAAGTGCGGGTCCGTGAGGAAGATATAGAGAAAACGGCTTTTCAAACGCGTTACGGGCATTATGAGTTTTGTGGTTATGCCATTTGGTCTTACGAATGCACTGGCGGCATTCATGGATCTTATGAACTGGGTGTGCCAACCTATGTTGGACAAGTCAGTAATTGTGTTCATTGACGACATACTTGTTTATTCTAAGAGTATGAAGAAACATGAGCACCATTTGTGTGAAGTGTTGAAGACGTTGCGGAAGGAGAAGTTGTATGCAAAATTCTCCAAATGTGAATTTTGGCTAAGGGAAGTTCAATTCCTTGGTCATATTGTGAATCGAGAAGGTATTTGATGTTATGCGAGGTGTATATGAAATAGTTATATTTTTATTGCGAAATACTATTAAATATGCTACAATTTTACACAAGTTATTTATTTATTTATTGAATGGATATACCTAAACCTTGCTACAACATTTACAGGCAGTGTACCTAATCGTAGAGTAGTGTAGTTTTTAGTAAGTCCGGTACGTTCCACAGGGATACAACTAAATTTAACGCTATATTATATTTTAAACTATATTTGTATATAAATATATATAAGTAGTATTATTATTATAAAAAGGGGATTTTACCGTTTAATGACCGGTTTGTCGATTTTATGTCTTAAGTCACAATTAAAACCTAATGTAAAATATTAAATATAAATATAACTTAATTTAAAGCATAAAGTAAATGATGATAAATAAAAATGCGATAATTAAAAGTGCAATAAATTAAAGTATAATTTATTGCATAAAGTAAATGATGATAAATAAAAATGCGATAATTAAAAGTGCAATAAATGCTTATTTTAAACCTAACTTAATTTAAAGCATAAAGTAAATGATGATAAATAAAAATGCGATAATTAAAAGTTCAATAAATTAAAGTATAATAAATAAAATGACAGTAAATAAAATTGCGATAATTAAAAGTACGATGAGATATAAAATAAAGGAATTATGCTTATTTAAACTTCCATAATCATGATGTTTGACGTGTTGATTTTAATTTATTACCATGGGTTAATTGTCCTTTGTCCTGAATTATTCGATATGTCCATCTGGTTTTATCCATAATAGTCCATCAGTCATAATTATAAAGTGCGAGAGTCTTCGTCAAATTAATCTTATTATCCGAAGTCAAATATTCCAACTAATTGGGGATTCGAACTATAACACGATCTTAATACTTTGTTTAATGAATATACCAGGTTATCGACTGCGTGTAATCCATGGTTTTAATATTTTGTTAACAATTACACCAATTATCCTTGAATGTAATTCACCCCTATTTTAATGAGTCCAGTGACTATTAATTCATCCCCGTATCCGGTCAAATGAATAATTATTAGTATATATAGATATCCCACCCACCGTACCCAGTCAAGCGTATGTGGTTAAATATAAATAAGTCAAATTGTAAATCTCTATATTAAATCAACGAGATATCATTTAATTAATATAAAGCCCATTAATAGCCTATAGTCCAATTTCTACAAGTGTCGGTCTTTTGTCCAAACCCCAATTATGGTCCAAAGCCCAATAACCCCGTCTTTAATATTTAGCCCAACATCACGATTACTTCGATTTAATAAGCATTATAATAACTTAGCTACGAGACATTAATTTAAAAAGGTTGAACATAACTTACAATGAGTATTAATCGCGTAGTGTTACACGGACAGAATTTTGACTTACAAACTTAAAACATTCGCCACTATAACCTTATTATTATTATTAACTTAAAAATTAAAATTAAAATTAAAATTATAAATACATATTGAGAGAGTGAGATTGAAGTATGATATGTTGTACATAATTTGGCAGAAAACGTTGCAATTTATAGGACTTGGCCTCACTTTAGCTGCCATGCGATCGCATGGATTTTGTGCTTCCAGGCCATGCGATCGTATGGCCCCCTTTTACAGCACAGGTACTTTTGTTTTCTTATTTGCCGACGGTTTTTAATATAAATATAATATATAAATAATTTATAGAATTATTTATATATTATATTATATTCATTTACATAGTTGACTTGTAATTTTAGCTCCGTTGCGTCGTGCGTTGATAGTTGGTTCATGTCCCGGTTTCGGATTTTCGAACGTCCTTTCGTACTATTTAATATCTTGTACATTGCATTTTGCGGTTCTTACTCTTGTAACTTTTAGACGTTTCTCAGCAATAATTTGAACCACTTGGATTGTACTTTGTACTTTTTAGCTTTTTGGTTGTTTGCGTCTTCAAATCGTCGAATCTGTCTTTTATCTTCACCTTTTATTATTTAAACGAATATCACTTGTAAATAGAACAATTGCAACTAAAAGCTTGTCTTTCTTGAAGGATAATGCTATGAAATATGTGTTCGTTTTTAGCATTATCAAATATTCCCACACTTGAGCGTTGCTTGTCCTCAAGCAATATAGATCTTGAATAAAATTTTACTAGAATCACTTCTTTATTCTTCACACTTTGTACATCAGTGATTTCAATATGACGGTATAAACAATGATGGTAACGATGTGGTTTACAGTCCCAAATGACTATAAAAATTTAGATCCGTTAGGAAATTGGATCTTTATGAAAACATTTAATCTTTTGAAAATTTAAGCTAGATTTTACCCTAGACAAGTTTTCTGGAATAACCCTTCACCGGTGTTTGTAAAATGTTTTTGTGGGTTTTGTGGGTTTCAGATTTAAAAATTTTAGCTCAAAACTTATGGTTTTGTGTCACCCACTTGCTAACCTTGTATTGGGAAAGCAACACGTCCACTTTACTTGCTCCAATATTACCTTTCGGTAAACTTCCGTCCGGTTGTAAAAGAAAGCTTTGAACAAGCAACTGTTAAGGCAATGTCCAATGACATGATTTTTATTATGGTGTATATCGTGTCGAATTCAATTACTATCCTTTGTAGGAGCAATAGTAAAGATCATCCTATAGTTTTTTGATCTGGCACAAGGTCCTGTCTTCGACCATGCTATGCAACCACCGTTCTTAAGGTTAACACCTGATTTGGTTCAGGTGACCTAATGAATTTTGGTGAATTCTTAGGATTTTACGTTCAATGATAATGAACGCATTAAAAATGGGTTTTCAGAAAACAAATCGGCTTGTAATTTGATCAAAATATTTTCTCGTTCAAGCTCGAGTTTAGATATCATCGAATTCCATGAGTTTGTAATTCTCAATCTTTAAGGTCAATCTCAAGGATTGAGTAATATCAGGCTTAAAAGCTAATTTTTGATCTTTAAGGATATTATCCTTCTGGGGATCTGATTCATTAGTATTATAAGCTAATTTGCATGGTGCCCCCCATTGTACGAGACAGATCCTCTCATGGTTAGGATAAGTCTGACCACTTGGCGACCCTGTTTGATGCCGAGGTCCGTAAATTTCCAGCTGATTTTCGAGAAAACTTTTCAAGGTTTTTCTTAGACTCTACAACTGGTCTGGACAACAACTTCCTGACCTAAATCAAGAAGCGCGTGTCTTTTTCTCGGAAGATTGTACTTCCTTATAAATTCTATTTATATTACAATAAACTGGGCAAAACTGATTAATATTGTCCAAAACAAAAGTATCTTCAATTATTTATACAAAAATATGTGATATATGTTCTAAATAACTTGGTAAATTTTTCCCACACTTGGCTTTTATTTTTCTTTCTTTGCCTTTTTATTCTTCTCTATTCCATTTTAAATGAATTCAAGCATTTTGGGTTGTTTCTCAATTTATGTCCTTTCCGAGGTAACAATAATTTCGGTGTTAACACCTAGTTTTATCGTTCATAATATGTATAAACATGATTTTGAGTTCATTTAGTTAAAAAAAATTTAAAATTTTACTAGAAGTGGGTAGTCAGTATATAAGACTAGGGCTGTTCTTTATTATCAGAGAGCACTAGATTCTAATACAACTACTGCGTTACTAGTATTTTAACGGTGGCTATTAAACCAAGTGTATAAGTCAAAAAAATTTAAAACCAAAAGAATTTAATCCCTTCCCACACTTAAGATCTTGCAATGCCCTCATTTGCAAGAAATCAATAGCAATTTAAATTATTGAGGGTGATTAGCGTAGAAAAATGATTAAATTTTACCAAAGTTCCCAAACATATTGGCGTTTGTTTTGAATGATAAATGGTGCACTTCATTTGTTCATTCCGTCTGTGGTCACATCACACTTGTTTTTCGTTTTGTCGTCAAAATTAATAGCTTTTGCTGAACTTAATGTCAGTCTTTGAAAGTGCGATGTTTTTCCCTATTTTGTACATGAGATAAACTACAAACATATATATACATATTTTTGAAGTTGGGTATATCACCCCACATTCAAAAATTATTAAAATCTAATAATAAAAGTTAGAAAATTATAAAAACTATTATAGTATCAAAAGAAGTATTAAAAGTATAAAATTACAAGTTACAAAATAAATAAAAATAGGCATACAAGAAAATTAGGGTTGATGAGGATGGTTCCAGTAGGGATTCCATTCATAGCCGTAAGTGCTGTAGAATGCTTGAGCTGGGTCATATGTAGGGTACAGTTGTCGGGTTTGTGTAGTCCAGGGAGGAAATATGGGCATTTGAGTAGGAATGTAGTTTGTATATATGTGTGCACAATGACTTATGATTTGGTTTTGATGATACTGCTAATCTTGAAATGCTCGTTGTCTAGCCATTCCATACTCATGTTGAGCCATAAAAATTTGCATTTCTGTCATTAGATTCCCCCCTCCCATATTACCTTGCTGCTGATCTCTTTCGACCTGTGGATGATTGTCATCATATGGTGCTGCAGCGTTATGTCGTTTATTTAAAACCTTAGCACCATGATATACTTTCAAACCAATTGTATCACGGGGTTCTGGTGCTGCAATTATTAATCCCCCTGACTTCTATCGACACCGAGATACTCAGCAATTAAAGTAACAAAGATACCACCTCCTATTATACTATTAGGCCGTATACCCCTAACCATAGCCGATAAATAATAACCCACACAATAAGGTATACTCACAGCGCTATGTGGGTCTCGAATATACATGAGATAAAATAAATCATTTTCAATTACCTTCTCTTTGTTCCTACCTCGCTGTGTAATCGAGTTTGCTAAGAACCTATGGATTACTCTTAGCTCACCTCTATCAATATCAGTATAAGAGTAATATCCCCCACGAAATCGGTTATGGCTAGTCATTCTACTCCATATTCCATTCATATCAAAATTTTCATCAACCCTCCTACCATTAACTATCAATCTTTGACAATCAGTAGATGCTAGTTCCTCAAGCGTATATATACACAAAGCCTGAGCCATATCTAGTAGAGACATATGGCGCATCACACCTCCTAATAAAAATCTAATAAAACTCCGATCGGTTAAGGTAGCTACCCGATCATTTATTTCAACACTACATAATAATTCCACACACCATTCTCTGTATACACGCCTACGTATATTGAACAAACGTTCCTGATAATGCCAAAATCATACATGTTTATTGTTGTTATTCCGAACCGATTTAATATCAATTTGTATGTAATTGTTGTACGTATGTATTGTAATTCATGTATATTTGTAAAAGTCCATTGTGATTGAATAAATGAAGACCAACAGCGAAAACAGAGTTAAAACGAAGATTGAACGCGTAAAACAGCCCGAAACTACTAAAACAGGTCCAAATGCAGCGCATCTACCTCAGATGCGGCGCATCTCTGCACCAAATAACTCTCGACAGTTTCATATGCGGAGCTTTAGGATTTCTGGACCAAAACAGCACCAGATGCGGCGCATCTGAGAGAGATACGGTGCATCCAAGCCAGATGCAGCGCATCTGTCCCAGATACGGCGCATTTGATCCCCTGCCGACAGTTCTGAGTGCAGAATCTAGCTGGAATCTACTGAACGTAAAGAGATGTGGCGCATCCCAAAGAGATGCGGCGCATCTGGTCACTTTCTGGCCAAAATACCTAACTTTTGAGCCTATTTAATGGAGCCTTTGGTTACATACTTGACACACCTTCACTATTACGTTCTCCCTCAGTTCTAGTACGATTTTCAAGGCTCAAGGAAGGCTACAAGGCAATCTCCACTCTTTCAACATCAAGATTAAGCTCGGGTTATTCATCGCAATTGGTATTATTGTTCTATATCTTTTAAACATGAATTCGAATTATATTTACTGTTTCATTAGTTCTACTATGATTATGTTTGGTTAAAAAGCCTTGTGTGTTTGCTTCAATGTAAGATTTATGGCTTGGGATTGTTCTATACTTTGATGTTATGATAGTTATATATATGTTTGATTGATTAAATTATCTAGTTCAACCGTAAGAACCATTGTTATGTAGTGACCCGAACTTTTCCATGTTTATATATATTAATTGAGATTGATATTTACATGATTAAATGTTTCCAACATGTTAAGCAATCAAACTTGTTAAGACTTGATTAATTGAAATATGTTTCATATAGACAATTGACCACCCAAGTTGACCGGCGATTCACGAACGTTAAAACTTGTAAAAATGACATGACGATATATATATGGATATACATATGGTTAACATGAGATTATGATAAGTAAGTATCTCCATAAGTATATTAACAATGAGTTATATACATATAAACAAGACTACTAACTTAAGGATTTCGAAACGAGACATATATGTAACGATTATCGTTGTAACGACATTTAAATGTATATATATCATATAAAGATATATTAATATATCATAATATCATGATAATATAATAATTTAACATCTCATTAGATATAATAAACAATGGGTTAACAACATTAATTGAGATCGTTAACTTAAAGGTTTCAAAACAACACTTACATGTAACGACTAACGATGACTTAACGACTCAGTTAAAATGTATATACATGTAGTGTATTTAGATGTATTAAAATACTTTTGGAAGACTTCAAGACATATATCAAAACACTCATACTTAACGAAAATGGTTACAGTTACTTTCCCATTCTTTTCTTTCATCAAGAATTCTAGTCGTATTTTTACCCGTATTATACACAGCTTCAAAACGTACTTACTATGGGTATATACCAATAGGAACTTGCATGGGATTCCACTCTTGATTATGTCATGTATGACTAATCAATTTTAACTTCTACCATGAGCTAGTCAACTAACTAGAACTCCTTTTAACCCCACACACCACTCACCAATTACCACTCATCATTCACTCCATTTCACTTCCAATTCTCTTTCTAATTCTCTCTCAACACACACACACACTATTATGAACGTATTTTTCCAGTAGTTAATCATCATCTTCATCAAAAATCACTTCAAGAATCAAGCTATAATCATCATAGGAAGAACACTTCAAGAACACTTCAAAAATCCCTTCAAGTTTACTAATTTACTTCCAAGCTTTCTAATCCATTCCAAGTAATCATCTAAGATCAAGAAACCTTTGTTATATACAGTAGGTTATCTTTCTTATTCAAGGTAATATTCATATTCAAACTTTGATTCAATTTCTATAACTATAAACTATCTTAATTCGAGTAAAAATCTTACTTGAACTTGTTTTTGTGTCATGATCGTACTTCAAGAACTTTCAAGCCATCCAAGATCCTTTGAAGCTAGATCATTTCTTGTCACTTCCAGTAGGTTTACCTACTAAACTTGAGGTAGTAATGATGTTCATAACATCATTCGATTCATATATATAAAACTATCTTATTCGAAGGTTTAAACTCGTAATCACTAGAACATTGTTTAGTTAATTCTAAACTTGTTCGCAAACAAAAGTTAATCCTTCTAACTTGACTTTTAAAATTAACTAAACACATGTTCTATATCTATATGATATGCTAACTTAATGATTTAAAACCTGGAAACACGAAAAACACCGTAAAACCGGATTTACGCCGTCGTAGTAACACCGCGGGCTGTTTTGGGTTAGTTAATTAAAAACTATGATAAACTTTGATTTAAAAGTTGTTATTCTGAGAAAATGATTTTTATTATGAACATGAAACTATATCCAAAAATTATGGTTAAACTCAAAGTGGAAGTATGTTTTCTAAAATGGTCATCTAGACGTCGTTCTTTCGACTGAAATGACTACCTTTACAAAAATGACTTGTAACTTATTTTTCCGACTATAAACCTATACTTTTTATGTTTAGATTCATAAAATAGAGTTCAATATGAAACCATAGCAATTTGATTCAGTCAAAACGGATTTAAAATGAAGAAGTTATGGGTAAAACAAGATTGGATAATTTTTCTCATTTTAGCTACGTGATAATTGGTAACAAATCTATTCCAACCATAACTTAATCAACTTGTATTGTATATTATGTAATCTTGAGATACCATAGACACGTATACAATGTTTCGACCTATCATATCGACACATCTATATATATTTCGGAACAACCATAGACACTCTATATGTGAATGTTGGAGTTAGCTATACAGGGTTGAGGTTGATTTCAAAATATATATAGTTTGAGTTGTGATCAATACTGAGATACGTATACACTGGGTCGTGGATTGATTCAAGATAACATTTATCAATTTATTTCTGTACATCTAACTGTGGACAACTAGTTGTAGGTTACTAACGAGGACAGCTGACTTAATAAACTTAAAACATCAAAATATATTAAAAGTGTTGTAAATATATTTTGAACATACTTTAATATACATGTATATATTGTTATAGGTTCGTGAATCAACAGTGGCCAAGTCTTACTTCTCGACGAAGTAAAAATCTGTGAAAGTGAGTTATAGTCCCACTTTTAAAATCTAATATTTTTGGGATGAGAATACATGCAGGTTTTATAAATGATTTACAAAATAGACACAAGTACGTGAAACTACATTCTATGGTTGAATTATCGAAATCGAAGATGCCCCTTTTTATTAAGTCTGGTAATCTAAGAATTAGGGAACAGACACCCTAATTGACGCGAATCCTAAAGATAGATCTATTGGGCCTAACAAACCCCATCCAAAGTACCGGATGCTTTAGTACTTCGAAATTTATATCATATCCGAAGGGTGTCCCGGAATGATAGGGATATTCTTATATATGCATCTTGTTAATGTCGGTTACCAGGTGTTCACCATATGAATGATTTTTATCTCTATGTATGGGATGTGTATTGAAATATGAAATCTTGTGGTCTATTGTTACAATTTGATATATATAGGTTAAACCTATAACTCACCAACATTTTTGTTGACGTTTAAAGCATGTTTATTCTCAGGTGAATATTAAGAGCTTCCGCTGTTGCATACTAAAATAAGGACAAGATTTGGAGTCCATGTTTGTATGATATTGTGTAAAAACTGCATTCAAGAAACTGATTTCGATGTAACATATTTGTATTGTAAACCATTATGTAATGGTCGTGTGTAAACATGATATTTTAGATTATCATTATTTAATAATCTACGTAAAGCTTTTTAAAACTTTATTTATGAAATAAAGGTTATGGTTTGTTTTAAAAATGAATGCAGTCTTTGAAAAACGTCTCATATAGAGGTCAAAACCTCGCAACGAAATCAATTAATATGGAACGTTTTTAATCAATAAGAACGGGACATTTCAGTTGGTATCCGAGCGTTGGTCTTAGAGAACCAGAATTTTGCATTAGTGTGTCTTATCGAGTTTGTTAGGATGCATTAGTGAGTCTGGACTTCGACCGTGTTTACTTGAAAAATGATTGCTTAACAAATTTTGTTGGAAACTATATATTTTTAACATGTGAATATTATGTGATATATTAATCTCTTAACGCGTTTGATATTATGTGATAGATGTCTACCTCTAGAACAAGTCCCATTGACTCACCTAATAATAATGAAGAGTCAAATGTAAATTGGAATGATTCGTGGACTGATTCACAAGTTCCCGAAGAGGAACCGGAAGAAGAGTCGGAACCAGAAGAAGAATCAGAACAGGAAGAAGAATCGGAACCGGATGAAGAAATAGAACCGGTGGGGGAAATAATAAAACGGTTAAGTAAAAGAAAATCCTCAACCAACCGACCAAGGTTAACTATGGTCAATGGTGTTTCCGCCAAGGAAGCAAAATATTGGGAGGATTACCAATTCTCCGATGAATCGGATTCCGACGAGAATTCCGATGATGTTATAGAAATTACCCCAACTGAATTTAAAAAGGCAAAAGAAAATAATAAGGGAAATGGCATAAAAATAGAGAAATCTAATTCCAACCCCGATGAACTTTATATGTATCGTCAACCCCCGAAGTCCTTAAGTTGTAACAATGACCCGGGAACCTCTAAACCACCAGGTTTTTCTAAACCAATGTGGAAAATTACGGCTCGTATTAGGGGAACATCATATATCCCTAGAAACTTGGCAAAACGAACCAAAACCGAAGAAGAAGAAACAAGCGAGTCGGAATAAGATAGTTGTATTCGTGTGGTGTAATATATGTAATATAGTGTGCTTATGCTTTATGATATATGTAAAAATTGCTTGTATTAATAAGTATTTTTTTTTATGAATCTAACTCTTGTCTATTTTACAGTATAAAAACACAAAATGGATAGACAACCCAATATTTTAAGAGACCTACCCGGAGACATGATTGATGAAATCTTGTCTAGAGTCGGTCAGAATTCTTCGGCACAACTATTTAAGGCGAGATCAGTTTGTAAGACATTCGAAGAACATTCCAAGAATGCCTTGGTTTATAAAAGGCTTTCGTTCGAAAGATGGGGGATATCACATTGGGAAATCCATAAGTTACGAAGTGTTTACTTTGACGCATATATTGCGGGGAACCCTAATGCTATTTTACGCAATGGGTTAAGAAATTATTTTGACTTAATATATCCGAATATTGGACTTCGTGATTTAGAAAAAGCGGATAACATGCAACATAAAGAAGCATGTTATGCTTACGGATTAGTAATGTTCGCTTCTCACCAAAGTGAGAACAAGAACATCGGCCTACAACTATTAAACAAAACGTTCCCACAAGTGACGGAGTCGGTAATTGGGGTAAGAAATGAGGTTTTTAGATTGTTACGGGACTGTTGGACATTATGTAACCCTCGTCCCTTTGACGACGTTACAACACGCTGTCATATTAACAGCCATAACGGTTATGTTCCACAAGACCAAGGATGGGAAGTAATCCTAGTAAAACCAGAATGCATGACTTGTTTCTGGACGTATGAATTACGTGTCTTTATTGCCTTTGCTGAACGACTTGTGTACTAGCTAGAATTATCTTCACAACCATCTTGTATCAAATTTATTGTGTGCTATATTTCATGCTATATGTAAAATAAGCAGTATTGTAAGTTTGTAAAATATTGTGTAAAAGTTTGAACGCGAAATATTATTATAATCAGTTTTTCATATAGAATTGTAGTAGTTGAATTGTATATTAGCTACTAAGTATGAACTTAACGGGTAGGTACTACCCGAATTTAAACTTATAAAACGCTAATATGAAGAAAAAGCTTTTATAAATGAGTTCATATTATGCTACGAAATACTATTAACTACTCTTAATATTCTGTATGATTAACTTGTTCAATTTGACTATTTTGAAGGAAATGGCACCGACTACTCGACACACCGTGAATATGAATGAAGAGGAATTCCGTACTTTTCTAGCTTCAAACATAGCCGCAGTACAGGCTGCGCTACATACCAACAATAACCTTGGATCTAGCAGTACAGGAAAACGTGTAGGATGCACCTACAAAGAATTCACTGCCTGCAAACCTTTGGAATTTGATGGAACCGAAGGACCGATCGGATTGAAACGGTGGACCGAGAAGGTCGAATCGGTGTTTGCCATAAGTAAGTGTACTGAAGAGGACAAAGTGAAGTACGCTACGCATACCTTCACAGGTTCTGCGTTAACATGGTGGAATACCTATCTAGAGCAAGTGGGACAAGACGATGCGTACGCACTACCGTGGTCAGCATTCAAGCACTTGATGAACGAGAAGTACCGTCCCAGAACTGAGGTCAATAAGCTCAAGACAGAACTTAGAGGGTTACGAACCCAAGGATTTGATATTACCACATACGAAAGACGATTCACATAATTGTGCCTATTATGTCCGGGAGCATTCGAAGATGAGGAAGAGAAGATCGACGCGTTTGTGAAAGGATTACCGGAAAGAATCCAAGAAGATATAAGTTCACACGAGCCCGCCTCCATACAACAGGCATGTAGAATGGCTTACAAACTAGTGAACCAGATTGAAGAAAGAATTAAAGAACAGACTGCTGAAGAGGCCAATGTGAAGCAAGTCAAAAGAAAGTGGGAGGAAAACGGTGATAAGAATCACCAATACAACAACAACAGCAATTACAACAATAATGGCAACAATTATCCCAACAATCGCAACATCAATCGCAACTACAACAAACGGCCCAACAACAACAACAACAACAACAACAGCAACTACAACAATCATCCCAACAACAATAATAACTGCAACAACAACAATCAGAAGCAGCTATGCCAAAGGTGTGAAAAGTATCACTCGGGGTTCTGCACCAAATTTTGCAACAAGTGTAAAAGAAATGGTCATAGCACGGTGAAGTGTGAGGTCTACGGACCAGGGGTTAATAGAACGAAAGGAACAAATGGTGTCGGAACGAGTAATGGCGGAGCAAGTAGTCTTGGAGTAAGTTATGCCAATGTAGTTTATTATAAATGTGGAAAACCGGGCCACATTATTAGAAATTGCCTGAACCAGGAGAACACGAATGGACAAGGCAGCGGAAGAGTTTTCAATATTAATGCGGCAGAGGCACAAGAAGACCCGGAGCTTGTTACGGGTACGTTTCTTATTGACAATAAATCTGCTTACGTTTTATTTGATTCGGGTGCGGATAGAAGCTATATGAGTAGAGATTTTTGTGCTAAATTAAGTTATCCATTGACGCCTTTGGATAGTAAATTTTTACTCGAATTAGCAAATGGTAAATTAATTTCAGCAGATAATATATGTCGGAATCGAGAAATTAAACTGGTTAGCGAAACATTTAAGATTGATTTAATACCAGTAGAGTTAGGGAGTTTTGATGTGATAATCGGTATGGACTGGTTGAAAGAAGTGAAAGCAGAGATCGTTTGTTACAAAAATGCAATTCGCATTATACGAGAAAAAGGAAAACCCTTAATGGTGTACGGAGAAAAGGGCAACACGAAGCTACATCTTATTAGTAATTTGAAGGCACAAAAACTAATAAGAAAAGGTTGCTATGCTGTTCTAGCACACGTCGAGAAAGTACAAACTGAAGAAAAGAGCATCAATGATGTTCCCATTGCAAAAGAATTTCCCGATGTATTTCCGAAAGAATTACCGGGATTACCCCCACATCGATCCGTTGAATTTCAAATACATATTGTACCAGGAGCTGCACCAATAGCTCGTGCTCCTTACAGACTCGCACCCAGCGAGATGAAAGAACTGCAAAGCCAATTACAAGAACTTTTAGAGCGTGGTTTCATTCGACCAAGCACATCACCGTGGGGAGCTCCTGTTTTGTTTGTCAAGAAGAAAGATGGTACATTCAGGTTGTGTATCGACTACCGTGAGTTGAACAAACTTACCATCAAGAACCGCTACCCACTACCGAGAATCGACGACTTATTTGATCAACTACAAGGCTCGTCTGTTTATTCAAAGATTGACTTACGTTCCGGGTATCATCAAATGCGGGTGAAAGAAGATGATATTCCAAAGACTGCTTTCAGAACACGTTACGGTCATTACGAGTTTATGGTCATGCCATTTGGTTTAACTAATGCACCAGCTGTGTTCATGGACCTTATGAACCGAGTGTGTGGACCATACCTTGACAAGTTTGTCATTGTTTTCATTGATGACATACTTATTTACTCAAAGAATGACCAAGAACACGGTGAACATTTGAGAAAGGTGTTAGAAGTATTGAGGAAGGAAGAATTGTACGCTAAGTTTTCAAAGTGTGCATTTTGGTTGGAAGAAGTTCAATTCCTCGGTCACATAGTGAACAAAGAAGGTATTAAGGTGGATCCGGCAAAGATAGAAACTGTTGAAAAGTGGGAAACCCCGAAAACTCCGAAACACATACGCCAGTTTTTAGGACTAGCTGGTTACTACAGAAGGTTCATCCAAGACTTTTCCAGAATAGCAAAACCCTTGACTGCATTAACGCATAAAGGGAAGAAATTTGAATGGAATGATGAACAAGAGAAAGCGTTTCAGTTATTGAAGAAAAAGCTAACTACGGCACCTATATTGTCATTGTCTGAAGGGAATGATGATTTTGTGATTTATTGTGACGCATCAAAGCAAGGTCTCGGTTGTGTATTAATGCAACGAACGAAGGTGATTGCTTATGCGTCTAGACAATTGAAGATTCACGAACAAAATTATACGACGCATGATTTGGAATTAGGCGTGGTTGTTTTTGCATTAAAGACTTGGAGGCACTACTTATATGGGGTCAAAAGTATTATATATACTGACCACAAAAGTCTTCAACACATATTTAATCAGAAACAACTGAATATGAGGCAGCGTAGGTGGATTGAATTGTTGAATGATTACGACTTTGAGATTCCTTACCACCCGGGAAAGGCAAATATGGTAGCCGATGCCTTGAGCAGGAAGGACAGAGAACCCATTCGAGTAAAATCTATGAATATAATGATTCATAATAACCTTACTACTCAAATAAAGGAGGCGCAACAAGGAGTTTTAAAAGAGGGAAATTTAAAGGATGAAATACCCAAGGGATCGGAGAAGCATCTTAATATTCGGGAAGACGGAACCCGGTATAGGGCTGAAAGGATTTGGGTACCAAAATTTGGAGATATGAGAGAAATGGTACTTAGAGAAGCTCATAAAACCAGATACTCAATACATCCTGGAACGGGGAAGATGTACAAGGATCTCAAGAAACATTTTTGGTGGCCGGGTATGAAAGCCGATGTTGCTAAATATGTAGGAGAATGTTTGACATGTTCTAAGGTCAAAGCTGAGCATCAGAAACCATCAGGTCTACTTCAACAACCCGAAATTCCGGAATGGAAATGGGAAAACATTACCATGGATTTCATCACTAAATTGCCAAGGACTGCAAGTGGTTTTGATACTATTTGGGTAATAGTTGATCGTCTCACCAAATCAGCACACTTCCTGCCAATAAGAGAAGATGACAAGATGGAGAAGTTAGCACGACTGTATTTGAAGGAAGTCGTCTCCAGACATGGAATACCAATCTCTATTATCTCTGATAGGGATGGTAGATTTATTTCAAGATTCTGGCAGACAATACAGCAAGCATTAGGAACTCGTCTAGACATGAGTACTGCCTATCATCCACAAACTGATGGGCAGAGCGAAAGGACGATACAAACGCTTGAAGACATGCTACGAGCATGTGTTATTGATTTCAGAAACAGTTGGGATCGACATCTACCGTTAGCAGAATTTTCTTACAACAACAGCTACCATTCAAGCATTGAGATGGCGCTGTTTGAAGCACTTTATGGTAGAAAGTGCAGGTCTCCGATTTGTTGAAGTGAAGTGGGGGATAGACAGATTACGGGTCCGGAGATTATACAAGAAACTACCGAGAAGATCATCCAAATTCAACAACGGTTGAAAACCGCCCAAAGTTGACAAAAGAGCTACGCTGACATTAAAAGAAAAGATATAGAATTTGAAATTGGAGAGATGGTCATGCTTAAAGTTGCACCTTGGAAAGGCGTTGTTCGATTTGGTAAACGAGGGAAATTAAATCCAAGGTATATTGGACCATTCAAGATTATTGATCGTGTCGGACCAGTAGCTTACCGACTTGAGTTACCTCAACAACTCGCGGCTATACATAACACTTTCCACGTCTCGAATTTGAAGAAATGTTTTGCTAAAGAAGATCTCACTATTCCGTTAGATGAAATCCAAATCAACGAAAAACTTCAATTCATCGAAGAACCCGTCGAAATAATGGATCGTGAGGTTAAAAGACTTAAGCAAAACAAGATACCAATTGTTAAGGTTCGATGGAATGCTCGTAGAGGACCCAAGTTAACCTGGGAGCGTGATGATCAGATGAAGAAGAAATACCCGCATCTATTTCCAGAAGATTCGTCAACACCTTCAACAGCTTAAAATTTCGGGACGAAATTTATTTAACGGGTAGGTACTGTAGTGACCCGAACTTTTCCATGTTTATATATATTAATTGAGATTGATATTTACATGATTAAATGTTTCCAACATGTTAAGCAATCAAACTTGTTAAGACTTGATTAATTGAAATATGTTTCATATAGACAATTGACCACCCAAGTTGACCGGCGATTCACGAACGTTAAAACTTGTAAAAACGACATGACGATATATATATGGATATACATATGGTTAACATGAGATTATGATAAGTAAGTATCTCCATAAGTATATTAACAATGAGTTATATACATATAAACAAGACTACTAACTTAAGGATTTCGAAACGAGACATATATGTAACGATTATCGTTGTAACGACATTTAAATGTATATATATCATATTAAGATATATTAATATATCATAATATCATGATAATATAATAATTTAACATCTCATTAGATATAATAAACAATGGGTTAACAACATTAATTGAGATCGTTAACTTAAAGGTTTCAAAACAACACTTACATGTAACGACTAACGATGACTTAACAACTCAGTTAAAATGTATATACATGTAGTGTATTTAGATGTATTAAAATACTTTTGGAAGACTTCAAGATATATATCAAAACACTCATACTTAACGAAAATGGTTACAGTTACTTTCCCATTCTTTTCTTTCATCAAGAATTCTAGTCGTATTTTTACCCGTATTATACACAGCTTCAAAACGTACTTACTATGGGTATATACCAATAGGAACTAGCATGGGATTCCACTCTTGATTATGTCATGTATGACTAATCAATTTTAACTTCTACCATGAGCTAGTCAACTAACTAGAACTCCTTTTAACCCCACTCACCACTCACCAATTACCACTCATCATTCACTCCATTTCACTTCCAATTCTCTTTCTAATTCTCTCTCAACACACACACTATTATGAACGTATTTTTCCAGTAGTTAATCATCATCTTCATCAAAAATCACTTCAAGAATCAAGCTATAATCATCATAGGAAGAACACTTCAAGAACACTTCAAAAATCCCTTCAAGTTTACTAATTTACTTCCAAGCTTTCTAATCCATTCCAAGTAATCATCTAAGATCAAGAAACCTTTGTTATATATAGTAGGTTATCTTTCTTATTCAAGGTAATATTTATATTCAAACTTTGATTCAATTTCTATAACTATAAACTATCTTAATTCGAGTAAAAAATCTTACTTGTACTTGTTTTTGTGTCATGATCCTACTTCAAGAACTTTCAAGCCATCCAAGATCCTTTGAAGCTAGATCATTTCTTGTCACTTCCAGTAGGTTTACCTACTAAACTTGAGGTAGTAATGATGTTCATAACATCATTCGATTCATATATATAAAACTATCTTATTCGAAGGTTTAAACTCGTAATCACTAGAACATAGTTTAGTTAATTCTAAACTTGTTCGCAAACAAAAGTTAATCCTTCTAACTTGACTTTTAAAATTAACTAAACACATGTTCTATATCTATATGATATGCTAACTTAATGATTTAAAACCCGGAAACACGAAAAACACCGTAAAACCGGATTTACGCTGTCGTAGCAACACCGCGGGCTGTTTTGGGTTAGTTAATTAAAAACTATGATAAACTTTGATTTAAAAGTTGTTATTCTGATAAAATGATTTTTATTATGAACATGAAACTACATCCAAAAATTATGGTTAAACTCAAAGTGGAAGTATGTTTTCTAAAATGGTCATCTAGACGTCGTTCTTTCGACTGAAATGACTACCTTTACAAAAATGACTTGTAACTTATTTTTCCGACTATAAACCTATACTTTTTCTGTTTAGATTCATAAAATAGAGTTCAATATGAAACCATAGCAATTTGATTCACTCAAAACGGATTTAAAATGAAGAAGTTATGGGTAAAACAAGATTGGATAATTTTTCTCATTTTAGCTACGTGAAAATTGGTAACAAATATATTCCAACCATAACTTAATCAACTTGTATTGTATATTATGTAATCTTGAGATACCATAGACACGTATACAATGTTTCGACCTATCATGTCGACACATCTATATATATTTCGGAATAACCATAGACACTCTATATGTGAATGTTGGAGTTAGCTATACAGGGTTGAGGTTGATTCCAAAATATATATAGTTTGAGTTGTGATCAATACTGAGATACGTATACACTGGGTCGTGGATTGATTCAAGATAATATTTATCGATTTATTTCTGTACATCTAACTGTGGACAACTAGTTGTAGGTTACTAACGAGGACAGCTGACTTAATAAACTTAAAACATCAAAATATATTAAAAGTGTTGTAAATATTTTGAACATACTTTAATATACATGTATATATTGTTATAGGTTCGTGAATCAACAGTGGCCAAGTCTTACTTCTCGACGAAGTAAAAATCTGTGAAAGTGAGTTATAGTCCCACTTTTAAAATCTAATATTTTTGGGATGAGAATACATGCAGGTTTTATAAATGATTTACAAAATAGACACAAGTACGTGAAACTACATTCTATGGTTGAATTATCGAAATCGAATATGCCCCTTTTTATTAAGTCTGGTAATCTAAGAATTAGGGAACAGACACCCTAATTGACGCGAATCCTAAAGATAGATCTATTGGGCCTAACAAACCCCATCCAAAGTACCGGATGCTTTAGTACTTCGAATTTTATATCATATCCGAAGGGTGTCCCGGAATGATGGGGATATTCTTATATATGCATCTTGTTAATGTCGGTTACCAGGTGTTCACCATATGAATGATTTTTATCTCTATGTATGGGATGTGTATTGAAATATGAAATCTTGTGGTCTATTGTTTCGATTTGATATATATAGGTTAAACCTATAACTCACCAACATTTTTGTTGACGTTTAAAGCATGTTTATTCTCAGGTGAATATTAAGAGCTTCCGCTGTTGCATACTAAAATAAGGACAAGATTTGGAGTCCATGTTTGTAGGATATTGTGTAAAAACTGCATTCAAGAAACTGATTTCGATGTAACATATTTGTATTGTAAACCATTATGTAATGGTCGTGTGTAAACAGGATATTTTAGATTATCATTATTTGATAATCTACGTAAAGCTTTTTAAACCTTTATTTATGAAATAAAGGTTATGGTTTTTTTTAAAAATGAATGCAGTCTTTGAAAAACGTCTCATATAGAGGTCAAAACCTCGCAACGAAATCAATTAATATGGAACGTTTTTAATCAATAAGAACGGGACATTTCATGTTATGCTTGCTTAGTTCATTACTTCAATTATATAGATTGCAAACCTATTAATGTGAGTTAACTAGGAAAACAATCTATACTTCAATACACCTAGTAATCTAGACGATTAGATGCATAAACTAAAGTGATTTTGTTATGTGTTTAATTCGGTAATTGAATAAGTTCCAAAGCAACATAGTTATGAAATTACCTCAAGTGATTTTTGTAATTTAGGTTTCACGTGAGTTTAATCGGGTTGGATCTAGTTAGTTAATCAATCTAAATCACCATGTTCTTTTAAAAGATCCATTGTTGTAATCATCCTTGTATCCTAGTTCAATTATGTAAGTTATGACTTGGTTTATGTGAGTTTATCAAAGACCATAGCTTATACTTCAACACCTAGTGATCTAGCCACCTATATGTGATTATAGGATGTTAATTGAATGATATTTAGGATATAAAATCATGTAGTTTACTTAGAGTGATCTTAGTAAACTAGGTTTTATGTGAATTCAACCACGAAAGAATCTTGTTGATTAAACATAGCTCTTAAGTTTATAGAAATTGTGAAATTGATATAAACTGCTCTATTGTAACTATCACATAATGGTTTTAATTATAAAAGAACAATCCCTGTCATTTATCAAGCATAGAAGTAAACATCGCATTCTCATTCTTGTTATTCATTATATTTATTTACTGTATCGTTAAACGAAAATACAACGTCAAACACAACCCCCCCTTAGAATAATTAATCGTTGTAAAATCCTTAAAACAAACTTCTCCCTGTGGATCGAACTGGTCAATTTACTTACTAGTTACTGCATGATCGGGTTCTAGTTGCCTGTATTATGTGTTAATTATTAAGCATATTGTCTACATTTTAAAGGTTACGTCTTGACACATCAACTTTTTGGCACTGCTGCCGGGGAAGCGGTTTTATTAAAAGATTTTAATAAACTTTGAATTATTCGATCCTTTTGTAGGAATTCAATTCCTAGAAAAGTTACTTTTTATTGTAAGCTTGTGTTTTTGCAATTGGTTTGTTTGTGGTGTTGTGATTGCAGGATAGGTATTAATGCATGAATCTACGTTCTTCCAACTCTAATTTAATTCCTTCATATCCTGAACCTGAAAGAGAACTTCACGAACGCTTAAGAGCTCAAGAAGTGGTGTCTCTTGCTCAGGGTTTAGAATCATTTTCATTAGATTCTAACTCTGAACCAATTGTTCAACCAATCATAGAGCCAGTTATTAAAGAAGAGGAAGAGATGGCTGCTACAAATCAAACGATGGATGCATTAATGAAGGCAACATGGACAGGTCAAGGCCACGTAATTATTCAACCCACGATGACTGACGGCTTTGAAATAAAGGGTCAATTTCTCCACATGGTGACTAATACATGCCAATTAGGTGGAGCCCCAAATGAGGATGCTAACGAGCATCTTCGTAAGTTTGTAAGCATTTGCAAGCTTTTCAAAATCAAAGATGTCACCGATGATGTCGCATGTTTAAAAATCTTTCCATGTTCATTAAAGGCCGATGCAAGAGATTGGTTAGATTCTTTACCAGAAGGTTATATAGAAGATTGGAATGATATGATGGACAAGTTTTTGTCAGAATTCTTCCCTGCTTCAAAAGCAGTGATAGTGCTCCAAATGAACATATATTTAGGCACAATATCATTTCAATATGTAAAGCTTTTAGTTACTATTGTTCTATTTCTATGTAATAATCGTTTAAATAAATAAGTGCGAAGACAAAAGAAGAAAACGACGATTTAAAGACGCAAATGACCAAAAAGCTAAAAAGTACAAAGTACAATCCAAGTGGTTCGAATTACTGATGAGAAACGTCTAAAAATTACAAGAGTACGAGCCGCGGAACGCAAAGTACAAGATATCTCCGCGTACGAAAGGACGTTCAAAAATCCGGAACCGGGACCAGAGTCAACTCTCAATGTGTGACGCAACGGAGCTAAAATTAAAAGTCAACTATGCACGTAAATATAATATAATATATAAATAATTCTTAAAATTATATATATATTATATTATATAATAAAACGTTGGCAAAACTAGAAAACAAAAGTAGGTGGCCTGATCCAGCTGGCCATGCGATCGCATGGCTTGGAAGACCATTTTTCATGCGATCGCATGAGCCCAAAAGTCTGGCCACATCTATAAATTTCGCAGTTTTCGGCCGAATATCACACATCTTTTTCTTTTCCTTCATATGTAACGTAAATATAATATATATATATATATATATATATATATATATATATATATATATATATATATATATATATATATATATATATATATAATTTTAAGTTTATAATAATAAGGTTATTTTAAGAATGTTTTACGGGTTTTAAGTCGAAATTCTGTCCGTGCAACGCTACGCGATTAATCACCACTGTAAGCTATGTTCTTCCTTTTTAAATTAATGTCTCGTAACTTAGTTATTATTATGCTTATTTGAGCCAAAGTAATCGTGATGTTACACTAAATATTAAGACAGGGTTATTAGATTTTGTACCATAATTAAGGTTTGGACAAAAGACCGACACTTGTGGACATTGGACTATTGACTATTAATAGATAGGGGGTATTGTCTAATCGAATGACAACTCATTAGAATCTGTCGAACCTATCTTCAAATTAGTTAATCTAATAATTATTAAAATGATTATGTATGTTCTATTTATTGACGTTTATACGACATCTTTTACGATCATTTAATTAATTATTCGGGTTGGGTAATTGATTATTCATTCTGATCAAGTGGGTAAATTAATATTCATATCTAATTAAAATAGGGGTGGATTACATACAAGGATAATTGGTGTAATTGTTAACAAAGTATTAAAACCTTGGATTACATGCAGTCGATAACCTGGTGTAATTATTAACAAAGTATTAAAACCTTGTTACAGTTCGAATCCCTAATTAGTTGGAATATTTGACTTCGGGAATAAGGTTAATTTGACGAGCATTTTATAATTATGACCGATGGACTATTATGGAAAAAAAACCAGATAGGTATCAAATAAACCAGGACAAAGGACAATTAACCCGGGTAATAATTAATTAAAACGTCAAACATCATGATTACGGAAGTTTAAATAAGCATAATACTTTTATTTCATATTTCATCGTACCTTTATTTACTTTCATTTTAATTACTGCAATTTACTTTATCGCAATTTAAATTCTGTCATTTATATTATCGTCATTTATCTTTACGCTTAAAATATAAAATCGACAAACCGGTCATTAAACGGTAAAAACCCCCCTTTTATAATAATTATTACTACTTTTATTTATATATATTTATATTTTTATAATTATAGGATAAAATAATTAAAGCGTTAAACTTGGCTAGTTCCCTGTGGACGAACCGGACTTACTAAAAACTACACAACTGTACGATTAGGTACACTACCTATAAGTGTTGTAGCAAGGTTTAGGTATATCCACTCTATAAAAAACTAAATAACTTGTATAAAATTGTATCGTATTTAATAGTATTTTGTAATAAAAATATAACTATTTCGTATACACCTCGCATAACATCAAGTATTTTTGGCGCCGCTGCCGGGGAACGCCGAAAGCGAAACGCTATATAAAAAAAATAAAAAAAATTTAGTTTTTTTAGTTAGTCTTGTAAAAATATATAAGTTTTTTTAAATATAAAAAGAAAAAAAAATAATATATATATATTTCTATATTTTTAAGTATTTAAATTAAAAAGTTTATATTTTTATTTTTCTTTTGTTAAAAATTAAGTTTAATAATTAATTTATTTTTATAAGTTTTTATTACATATTTTTTTATATAAATTAAAAAAAGAAATTTAAAAATCAGAAAAAAATAATAGTAAAAAGAATATGGCCTGGTACTGTAGCAGCCCAATTTGTGATCCGAAATTCAGGCCCATGCGATCGCATGAACCGAAAGCTTAAAATCCATGCGACCGCATGGCTCTATCTGACACGCCAGGTTTGACCTGGTACTGCATTAATTACGGAGTATAATTAATTATTATTATTATTAAACCCTAATTAGGATTAATTATTATATTAATTAGATTTAGTTTTATTTAATTTGTATTTTTAAGTTATAATTAGTTTTATTAATATAATAAATTAATACTTTTATAAAATAATAATATCAAAATAATATTTTTATAAAAATAAGTAATTTTCTAACTTTTTATAAATTGTATATTTTAATCATTTATTCGTATATTTGTCATTCGTATTTAGTTTTAAGATATAGTAAAAGCCATAGTTTATTTTTATTTCTATATTTTTAGGCTTTGCCGTAAAATCCCTTAAGTGCTTTTTCTTTAGACTAAGATTTAGGCGCTTTAGAATTTTACGACGTCGCTTATCGCTTTAATATTTTATAGATTTTAGTGCCTTTTAAGTTATTGCCCTTTTGGATATTGAATTTCTTTTAAGCTATAATTCCTTTAGGCGCAACTTTTTAGATTTAGTTTTTAGACTTTTAAGTTTCGACGTTTTTCTTTCTTATTTTTTTCGACCTTTTATTTTTCAACGTTTTTCGACGCTCTTTTTCTTTCTTATTTCTTGACGCTCTAGTTTTTAGGACATAGAATTTTCTATTTCTTCTCTAAAATTTCAAAACGAAAAATTATTTTAAGCGGTTAAGCTGAAAGACATCCAAAATTTTCTGGTTCGTAGTAATAGTTGGATTTGTTAGTGATGAGTTGTGGGCTTCCGATTTAAAGGGTCCTGGCTACCTTCTGCATCTATTGGCTATTAGAAACGTGGGCAAAATCAGAAAAGTCTATTAATTTGATAACTTATATAAATTTTTTTTTATAACTAATAGGATATTCTGTGAATGCACCGAGCAAAACGTTCACCACCTTTCATACGTTCACCACCTGTAACTCGATCAAGACATCTAGCCAATATTATCGCCGTTGATTTTTCTTTAGAATCGTCATCTAATCGAACAAGTACTCCAACTCAAATTTTCGATAATCCATATTTTGAACCCGACTTCAAAATTGAAAACCCAGAGGATATTCAAGGACAATTCCAAGATCCAGAACCACTAATCATTCCTCCTGAACCACAAACCGTTAAATCAGAATCCTCTAGTGATTCGGATTCAACAATTTCAAATATGGAAATAACGGAACCTCTAAGTATGGAAGATCGAATGAGAGCTACACGCACTGGCCAAGGACACGCCATTATTAAGCCAGATATTAATGCGCCAGATTATGAAATCAAAGGACAAATCCTACACATGGTAACTAATCAATGCCAATATAGTGGTACGCCGAAGGAAGATCCAAACGAACATCTTCGAACCTTTAATAGGATCTGTACTCTATTTAAAATCCGAGAAGTGGAGGATGAACAAATCTATCTCATGTTATTTCCCTGTACTTTAAAGGGAGAAGCCAAAGATTGGTTAGAATCGTTACCTGAAGGGGCGATTGATACATGGGATGTTTTAGTTGAAAAATTTCTTAAACAATTCTTTCCGGCATCTAAAGCCGTGAGACTTCAAGGAGAAATTGTTACGTTCACACAAAAGCCAAATGAAACTCTATATGAGGCATGGACAAGATTTGAAAAGTTGTTAAGAGGATGTCCGCAACACGGTTTAGATACTTATCAAATAGTACAAATATTCTACCAAGGATGCGACATTGCTACATGAAAAGACATCGACATAACAGCTGGTGGTTCCATTATGAAGAAAACTGCAACCGAAGCTCATAAAATTATCGATAACACAGCCTCCCACTCACATGAGTGGCACCAAGAAAAAGATATCTTTCGTTCATCTAAAGCGGCTAGAGCCGATTCTAGCCATGACTTTGATTCTGTTTCCGCAAAAATAGATGCTTTTGAGAGACGAATGGAAAAGATGAATAAAGATATTCAAGCAATACGAATCAGTTGTGAGCAATGCGGTGGACCATACTTAACGAAAGAGTGTCACATTGAGCAAACGATGGAACAACGAGAGAATGTTTCCTACATGAACCAAAGGCAGGGAAATAATTATCAGAAAAATTATCAACCGCCAAAGCCAAACTTCAATCGAAATCAAAACATTCTTTACAATCTAAATGGACCTAACAATAACTCGTACAACCAACAAGGTCCGAATAACCAACCAACTCAAAACAACACTTTCAATCAACAAAAACCTAGCTTGTATAAACCACAACAACTAACCGAAGAGAAAAAGCCAAATCTGGAAGAAATGATGGCAAAGCTAATGGAATCTCAAACACAATTTATTACATCTCAAACCCAAATAAATGAGAGGTTAAATCAGTCATTAAGAACTCAATAAGCTTCCATTTTGAATCTAGAAAAACATATAGGTACTCTTGCTAGCATGATGAGTGAGAGGGAACAAGGAAATCTACCGAGTGATACTAAAGTAAATCCTCGGAATGAGAATGTTAATATGGTATCAACAAATTCTGAAAAACCAGCTCCAGAAGATGGGAAGGTTTTAGATGTGAGTAACAATGAAGAAGTTACAACACCACCACCACCACCACCACCCGAGTATGTAAAACCAGTGGTGGCACCATACAGACCAGCCATCCCGTTTCTAAGAAAAGAAGTTGAGTATGAGCAAGTAATAGGTAATAAAGTTTGTGATACCTCTGGAAAGAAGAAGAAGAATAAGAAAGTACAAGAAACAAAAACCGTAAAGATAAACCCGGTGAAGACAGTTCCACCAAAACCTCCACCCAAGGTGGGTGATCCGGGTGAATTTATTGTTCCTTGTCTACTTAGTGATTGTGTCATGTATGATGCACTAGCAGATTTAGGTGCGAGTGCGAGTGTTATGCCTCTTTCATTATATAAGAGATTAGGAGTAGGTGAGTTAAGTCCAACAGAGATGAGTGTTCGACTCTTTGATCAAACCATTAGGCACCCAGTTGGAATTAATGACAACCTACCCGTTCAAGTAGGTAATTTAACCTTTCTAGTCGAATTTATTGTCATTGACATAGAAGAGGACTCAAACATTCCTCTAATTTTAGGTCGACCATTCTTAGCATCCACCGGGGCGTTATTTGATGTAAGAGAGGGTAGAATGACACTTAGTGATGGTGACAAATCAGTCACCTTTGTGATTCGAAAGGCTAAATCTCCACCAACCAAAACCGTTGAACCAACAAAAACGATTGGTAAGAACCATGTTATTTTACCAACTCCAACGGTAGTGCTTAGCAATAATAAAACGCCTAAGTATGGGGAAGATGAATTAAAACCTAATGATGACCTGATAACAAAGAACCCCGTTGTTGATACAAAATTAAATGACTCCGTTATTAACAGTTCAATGAAGAAACTTATTAAACGGATTCGCGATGCTAGAACCAAGGGGAACTTTAAATTATGTAACCGGTTAGTATCCAATCTATCGCCTAAAGAAAAGGCAAAACTAGTTGAATTTGTGGATATTACACAGGAATCCGACCAATGGCTTAAAGCAAAAGTCACAAATATGCAAGTTGATTATGGTCCAAGAGAAATTGACAATGAAGTTACTCACAATTTTGACACCACAGCTACCTAAGTTTGGGGAGATTCAAATGTTCTAAAAAGAAATTACTGTCTAGAGTTAGTTGTTCTGTTCTCGTGTAGTTCCAAGAATAGAATCCGATTGGTCTTTTTCGCTAGCAGACACTAAAGAACTAGTTTTCTCCCCCCATTCTGAATTTTTGTTTTGTAGGTTTTGTATGAAATTAATATGCATTTTTTAAATTTAAGTTTTGTGTGAAGTTAAAAAACAAAAATTACTTTATTTCATTAAGTTTAAAAAATGATTTCTAAAATTCAACGTAAGTTGAAGACTAGGTCATGGAACCAAAATTGCTTTACCCGAGGGCGGGGCGAAAAATTCTGTTATCATTATTTTTAATTTTATTGATCTAAACTATACTAAAAAAAAAAATTAAAAAAACAAAAAATCTTTACTTTTAAAACAATCGCTTTAAAAACGACAAATTTTAAATTTTATCGAGGGACGGACTAGGTAAACATACCGAAACTACCTAAAGTAAAAGGAAACAAAATTTTAAAAAATTATTCATTTAAATTGGTTTAATAAATAAAGGTTTTTATAAAATATATATATATATATATATATATATATATATATATATATATATATATATATATATATATATATATATATATATATATATATATATATATATATATATATATATATATATATATATATATATGTTTGTAGTTTATCTTATGTACAAAACAGGGTAAAACAGCGCATTTTCAAATACTGGCATTAAGTTCAGCAAAAGCTACTAATTTTGACGACAAGACGCAAAATATCAAATGTGATATAAAATAATATATTTTCAAACTCGGTATTTTTAATCACTTTTCTACACTAATCACCCTCATGAATTAATAATTATAGTATGATTTCATGCAAATGAGGGCATTGCATGATCTCAAGTGTGGGGAAGGGTTATAAATTCTCTCGGGTTTACAATTAGTTTATTTGCCAAATTTTGTGAAAATTTGAAAATTTTTCAATAAAATGAATTTAAAATCATGTTTATACATATTTATGAACGATAAAACTAGGTGATAATACCGAAATTATTGTTACCTCGGAGAGAACATAAATGGAGAAACAACCCAAAACGTCAGAATTCATTTAAAATAGAATAGAGGAGAATAAAAAGGCAAAGAAAAAAATAAATAAAAGCTAAGTGTGGGAAGAATTTACCAAGTTATTCAAAACACATATCACATATATTTGTATAAGATTATTACATGTACTTTTGCTTTGGACTAAACTAATCAGTTTTACCCGATTTATTGTAATACCTTTGAAAGAAAGATGGATCTGCACGATGAATCAATTCCATCATTAAAAGAAAGTAAAATCTTCCGAAAAAGACACGCGCTTCTTGATTTAGGTCAGGAAGTTATCGTCCAGACCAGCTGTAGGTTGACGAAAAATCTAGAAAAGTCATCTCTAAAATCAGCAGAAAATCCACGGACCTCAGCATCAAACAGGGTCGCCAAGTGGTCAGACTCATCCTAACCACGAGAGGATCTGTCTCGTAAAATGGGAAGGGCGCCGTGTAAATTAGCTTGATAAGACTAATGAATCAGACCCCCAGAAAGGATAATCTCCTTAAAGATTAAAAATCAGCTTTTAAGCCTGATATTACTCAATCCTTGAGATTGACTTTAAAGATTGAGAATTACAAACTCATGGAATTCGATGATATCTAAACTCGAGCTTGAACGAGAAAATATTTTGATAAAATTAAAACCGATTTGTTTTCTGAAAACCTATTTTCAATGCGTTCAATACCATTGAACGTAAAATCCTAAGAATTCACTGGAATTCATTAGGTCACCTGAACCAAATCGGGTGTCAACCGTAAGAATGGTGGTTGCATAGAATGGTCGAAGACAGGACCTTGTGCCAGACCGAAAAATTATAGGGTGATCTTTACTATTGCTCCTACAAAGGATAGTAATTACATCCGACACGTTTTAGACCATGAACATCTGCATGTCACGAGACATTGCCTTAACAGTTGCTTGTTCAACGCTTTCCTTTACAACCGGACGGTAGTTTACCGAAAGGTAATATACGGAGAAAGTATACTGGACGTGTTGCTTTCCCAATACAAGGTTAGCAAGTTGGTGACACAAAACCATAATTTTTGAGCTAAAATTTTCAAATCTGAAACCCGCCAAACCCACAAAAACAATTTGCAAACACCGGTGAAGGGTTATTCCGGAAAACTTATCTAGGGTAAAAGCTAGAATGAATTTTCAAAAGATCAAATGTTTTCATAAAGATCCAATTTCCTTAAAGGATCTAAATTTTCATAGTCATGTGGGACTGTAAACCACAATGTTACTATCATTGTTCATACCGCCGTATTAAAATCACTGATGTATAAAGTGTGAGAATAAAAAAATTGATTCAAGTGAAGTGTGATTTTATTTTAAGTTCTTTATTGCTTGAGGACAAACAATGTTCAAGTGTGGGGATATTTGATAGTGCTCCAAATGAACATATATTTAGGCACAATATCCTTTCAATATGTAAAGCTTTTAGTTACTATTGTTCTATTTCTATGTAATAATTGTTTAAATAAATAAGTGCGAAGAAAAAATAAGAAAACGAAGATTTGAAGACGCAAATGACCAAAAAGCTAAAAAGTACAAAGTACAATCCAAGTGGTTCGAATTATTGATGAGAAACGCCTAAAAATTACAAGAGTACGAGCCGCGGAACGCAAAGTACAAGATATCTCAGCGTACGAAAGGACGTTCGAAAATCCGGAACCGGGACCAGAGTCAACTCTCAACGCGCGACGCAACGGAGCTAAAATTACAAGTTAACTATGCACATAAATATAATATAATATATAAATAATTCTTAAAATTATATATATATTATATTATATAATAAAACGTCGGCAAAACTAGAAAACAAAAGTAGGTTGCCTGATCCAGCTGGCCATGCGATCGCATGGCCTGGAAGACCATTTTTCATGCGATCGCATGAGCCCAAAAGTCTGGCCACATCTATAAATTTCGCAGTTTTAGGCCGAATATCACACACCTTTTTCTTTTCCTTCATATGTAACGTATATATATATATATATATATATATATATATATATATATATATATATATATATATATATATATATATATATATATATATATATATTATTTAAAGTTTAATTTTAAGTTAATAATAATAAGGTTATTTTAAGAATGTTTTACAGGTTTTAAGTCAAAATTCTGTCCGTGCAACGCTACGCGATTAATCACCACTGTAAGCTGTGTTCTTCCTTTTTAAATTAATGTCTCGTAACTAAGTTATTATTATGCTTATTTGAGCCAAAGTAATCGCGATGTTAGACTAAATATTAAGACGGGGTTATTAGATTTTGTACCATAATTAAGGTTTGGACAAAAGACCGACACTTGTGGACATTGGACTATTGACTATTAATAGATAGGGGGTATTGTCTAATCGAATGACAACTCATTAGAATCTGTCGAACCTATCTTCAAATTAGTTAATCTAATAATTATTAAAATGATTATGTATGTTCTATTTAGTGACATTTATATGACATCTTTTACGATCATTTAATTAATTATTCGGGTTGGGTAATTGATTATTCATTCTGATCAAGTGAGTAAATTAATATTCATATCTAATTAAAACAGGGATGGATTACATACAAGGATAATTGGTGTAATTGTTAACAAACTATTAAAACTTTGGATTACAAGCAGTCGATAACCTGGTGTAATTATTAACAAAGTATTAAAACCTTGTTACAGTTCGAATCCCTAATTAGTTGGAATATTTGACTTCGGGAATAAGGTTAATTTGACGAGCATTTTATAATTATGACCAATGGACTATTATGGACAAAAAACCAGATAGGTATCAAATAAACCAGGACAAAGAACAATTAACCCGGGTAACAATTAATTAAAACGTCAAACATCATGATTACGGAAGTTTAAATAAGCATAATACTTTTATTTCATATTTCATCGTACCTTTATTTACTTTCATTTTAATTACTGCAATTTACTTTATCGCAATTTAAATTCTGTCATTTATATTATCGTCATTTATCTTTACGCTTAAAATATAAAATCGACAAACCGGTCATTAAACGGTAAAAACCCCCCTTTTATAATAATTATTACTACTTTTATTTATATATATTTATATTTTTATAATTATAGGATAAAATAATTATAGCGTTAAACTTGGCTAGTTCCCTGTGGCCGAACAGGACTTACTAAAAACTACACTACTGTACGATTAGGTACACTGCCTATAAGTGTTTTAGCAAGGTTTAGGTATATCCACTCTATAAATAAATAAATAACTTGTATAAAATTGTATCGTATTTAATAGTATTTCGTAATAAAAATATAACTATTTCGTATACACCTCGCATAACATCAAGCAGCAAAGTTGCAAAGTGATATAAATCACTTCAAGCAAAAGCCTAATGAGACTCTTTATGAAGCTTGGACCCGATTCAATAAAATGCTTAGGGTATGTCCTCAACACGGGTTGAATACATTCCAAAAGGTCCAAATATTCTATAAAGGAGTCAATGTGGCTACTCAAAAGGATATTGATGTTGCAGTAGGAGGATCAATCATGAAAAAAATGCCCGAAGAAGCTCACACTATCATTGCCGATATAGCAGCCCATTCTCATAATTGGCATCAAGAGATGGAGTTCTCTAGATCATCAACGGTTGCTAATGTCGAAAGCAACGATGAAATCGCTGCATTAAAAGTTCAATTGGCAAATCAAGCAAGGTAAATAGAGAAGGTAACCAAAGAAATGCACGCTATCAGGGTAGGGTGTGAATTATGCCAAGGTCTCCATCTCACTAGAGATTGTGATCAAACAACGATGGAAGAGCAAGCAAATTTCTTAGGTTACTTGTGTAAAGGTGAAATGAATTTTGACAACTTTCCGGCGGTTGAAGCAATGAACCGGAAATATCCTCCTATCAACAGTTATCAAATAGGAGGACCTTCAGGTTCAAACAACAACAATTACCAAGGAGGAAATTCAGGTTACCAAAATAACCGGAATTTCCCAAATCAAAATCAAAGAAATGCACCACCGGGTTACAATCACCTAAATAATCGTAATCAACCTCCACGAAATTACCAAAATAATTTCCAACACAATCAACCACAACCACAAGCACAAGCACTTATACAACCACAACCCGAGAAGAAATCTCGTTTAGAAGATCTTTTGAGAGATTTTATGGTTAAACACGAGCAAACTGCGGAACTTCGAACTCAGCAAATTCGAAATCAACAAGCTACGATTCAGAATTTAGAAAGGGATGTTGGAAGGATCTCACAGTTACTAGCAGAGAGACCACCTGGTGCTCTCCCCTCAAATACTCAAGTGAATTCCAGTAACAATCAAACAAGGAATGAGCATGTAAATGCTATAACTACTAGAAGTGGTTTAACCACTAACCCGGAGACCCTTAAGTCCCCGGAAGTTCCTTTGTCTCCTTCTGTTTTGCAGGTACCTGTTGATGTAGATGAGCATGTTGAAAAAGAACAAGAGAAAGATGATCCACCGGAGGTCATATCGAAGAAAAGTGAAGAACTACCAGTGAAGGTGTACAAGGCACCTATTCCATACCCAAAAGCATTGAAGAAAGACAGACTCGCGAGCCAATATCAGAAATTTGCAGATATGATCAAGCAAATCAGCATTAACATGCCACTCGCGGAGGTTCTTAAGGGTATGCCCCATTACAGGAAGTTTTTGAAAGATCTCATATCCTCGAAGGGTAAATACCACGAAGTTTCTGCCACATTCCTCCATGAGGAGTGTTCGGCCATCTTGAAAAAGCAAAATGTACCTCCAAAATTGGAAGATCCGGGTAGTTTTATCATACCATGTATGATGGGTGATTCGGTAGTGTACGATGCACTAGCCGACCTAGGTGCAAGTGTTAACCTAAGGCCTTACTCGTTATATTTAAAACTTGACTTAGGAGACTTGAAACCAACCCGGATGGGTATTCGATTAGCAAACCAATCATTTGATACTCCCATAGGTATAGTCGAGGATATTCTTGTAAAAGTTGGCTCACTTATCTTTCCCGTCGACTTTGTTATTCTAGAAATGCAAGAGTACACAAAAGTTCCTATTATTTTAGGACGTCCTTTCCTTAACACCGCAGATGCTATCATTAATGTCCAAAAAGAACAATTAAGTCTAGGTGTGGGAAACGATAGAATAATTTGTCATATTGACAAAGCCATGAAAAGACCCACTTCCACCGATGACTCTTGTTTTCAAATTGATGTTATAAATCTTTGTGTTGAGGATCAATTGCAGGAGCTACTTGAAATTGATACCTCGGGGTTTGCCCCGATAAGTGAAAGTGAATACTTCAATATTGATGAAGATTTTGATGAATTGATGAAGGTGGTCACGGATGGTGAGACCATAGAAGAAGGAATTCCCAGGGAAGAGGAATCATTTGAAGATATCAGAAATAAAGATAGATTCCGAATAAAGAATTCCTTGGAAGAACCACCCATACTAGAGCTTAAGGAGCTGCCCAAACATTTGGAGTATGCTTATCTCGAAGGTACATCTCAATTACCGGTAATTGTTGCTTCACATCTTTCCGGTAACGAGAATGAAAGGTTAATCTCTGTTTTAAAAACCCATAAAAAGGCTATAGCCTGGAAAACGACCGACATTCCAGGGATAAACCCGTATTATTGTACACATAAAATTCTCCTTGAGAATGACTTCAAACCAGTAGTACAAAGACAACGAAGGCTAAATCCCAACATGAAAGAGGTTGTTAAAAAAGAGGTAGTCAAGCTTCTTGATGCCGGGTTAATCTACCCCATCTCCGATAGTCCTTAGGTTAGTCCAGTACAAGTAGTACCCAAAAAGGGGGGTACAACCGTTAATGTAAATGAAAAGGAGGAACTCGTTCCAACTAGAACGGTTACCGGCTGGAGAGTCTGTATTGATTACAGACGTCTCAATGATGCCACTAGAAAGGATCATTTCCCATTACCTTTTATTGATCAAATGATTGAACGATTAGCGGGGAAAGAATACTATTGCTTTCTAGATGGTTTCTCCGGTTACTTCCAAATTCCAATTGATCCCAACGACCAAGAAAAGACCACATTCACTTGTCCTTTCGGGACCTTTGCTTATCGCCGCATGCCATTTGGTTTATGCAATGCACCCGGAACCTTTCAAAGGTGCATGATGGTAATTTTTGATGATATGGTAGAGGATTGTATGGAAGTCTTCATGGATGACTTTTCCGTGTTTGGAGACTCCTTTGAATCATGTTTTTTTAATCTTGAACGTATGCTTATCCGATGTGAGAAAGCAAATTTGGTCCTGAATTGGGAAAAATGCCACTTCATGGTGAAGGAGGGCATTGTACTTGGTCACAAGATATCTCGTGCTGGAATAGAGGTAGATAAAGCTAAAATTGAAGTTATCTCTAAGCTACCTATACCGATGAATGTCAAGGCCATTAGAAGCTTCCTTGGTCACGCGGGGTTCTACAGATGATTTATCAAAGATTTTTCTAAAATCGTCCGCCCAATGACCAAACTTCTTGAAAAGGATGCTCCATTTGACTTTGATTCTAATTACGAGAACGCATTCTCCATTCTAAAGTCAAAACTCACACAAGCTCCCATTATCGTATCTCCGGATTGGAGTATGCCATTTGAGCTAATGTGTGACGCGAGTGACTATGCCTTAGGTGCTGTTTTAGGACAACGTCCCTATAATCATTTTCGCCCAATTTATTATGCGAGCAAAACTCTAACGGGAACTCAAATTAATTATACCACCAAGGAAAAGGAGCTCCTGGCGGTTGTTTATGCGTTTGATAAATTTCGGTCATATTTGGTGTTGTCCAAAACCATTGTTTACACGGACAATTCGGCCCTTAGGTACTTATTCTCGAAACTAGATGAAAAGCATCATCTCATACGTTGGGTTCTTTTACTTCAAGAGTTTGACATTGAGATACATGACAAGAAAGGAGCCGAGAATCTAGCCGCCAACCATTTATCCCGACTTGAAAACCCTGAATTAGATAAACTCAATGATACAATCATCAAGGACACATTTCCTGACGAATCTCTAATGAGGGTTGACAAGGAATCTGAAATCCCATGGTTTGCCCATTTTGCAAACTATCTTGCTTCAGGCATTCTTCAAAAATGACTTTCTTATCAACAAAAGAAGAAATTATTTGCGGATTTAAAGTCCTATTTCTGGGAACACACCGACCTATTTCGTGTTGGTGCGGATCAAGTGATTCGCCGTTGTGTGTACAGAAAAGAGGCTCAACAAATTCTTGAGCATTTCCATCAAGGGCCCACCGGCGGTCATTTCAGACCAAACCACACCGCAAGAAAAATCCTTGACTCGGGCTTTTATTGGCCCATGATCTTTAAAGATGCCCATAATTTTGTTTGAACTTGTAATGCATCCCAACGAATGGGTAACATCACGAAAAAGGATGAGATGCCTCAAACCGGCATCTAAGTTTGTGAAATCTTTGATATTTGGGGAATCGATTTCATGGGACCATTTCCATGTTCCCATAAGTGCAAGTACATCCTAGTAGCCGTTGACTATGTATCTAAGTGGGCTGAAGCGAAAGCTTTACCTACGAATGATGCTAGGGTGGTGGTGGACTTCTTGAAAAATCTCTTCTCGCGCTTTGGAATCCCAAAGGCGCTCATATCCGATCGAGGAACACATTTTGCCAACAACCTTTTTGAAAAGGTGTTGAAGAAGTATGGCGTAACTCGTCGTTTCTCTACTCCGCACCACCCGCAAACGAGTGGTCAAGTGGAGAACACAAATCGTGCCTTGAAATGCATACTTGAGAAGACGGTTGATAACAACCCTAAGATTTGGCAACGCAAGTTAGATGATGCGTTGTGGGCCTTTAGGACTGCTTTTAAAACACCAATCGGTACCACACCATTTAGACTTGTATATGGTAAAGTGTGCCATCTTCCAGTTAAAGTGGAACATAGAGCATACTGGGTATTGAAGGTTTGTAATTTAGACATGGAAAAGGCTGGTGAAAACCGATTCATGCAAATGCATGAATTGGAAGAGTTGAGGTTAGAAGCGTACGAGAATTCGAGCTCGTATAAGGAGAAAACGAAAAGGTGGCATGATGCCCGATTGAAAGAAGTGAAAGAGTTTAAAACCAGTGATAAGGTTTTGGTTTTTAACTCACGGTTTAAATTTTCTCCCGGAAAGTTGAAGTCCCGATGGACGGGACCTTATTTGGTGAAACAAGCATTTCCATCGGGATATGTTGAATTGTTTGGAAATGGGAACACTTTTAAAGTGAATGTTCATCGATTAAAACTCTATTTTGATGGAGTTAATACCACGGTTCAAGATGACATCACTTTCTCCCCCAAAGCTAATTAGCTTGGGAAGGAGTCGCGTGAACGACTCACTAATAAACTTCACAACGTGTACATAGTCTCATTCGTGCATCTCGTTTCTTAGGATTGATTGTTTTTAAGTGATTTTTTGAGTTTTAGTACGAGCCAAGTTGTTTAGGGACCTTTCACAATGTTTAATACGCGAAAAAACATCAAAAACTGGTGCAACACGGCCAGATGCGCCGCATCTGTATGGGATACGCCGCATCTGAAGACAAGAAAAATCCCGACAGTTTTAAATGCGCCGAGATTGGGTCATGCGCCATTTTTTGGCCAAGAGATGCGCTGCATCTACTTCAGATGCGCCGCATCTGAGCTAGATGCGCCACATCTGCTCCAGATGCGCCGCATCTGTGTCTGATTGGTGGAGTCTGCCTATTTTTTTGCACAAATACGGGAGTTTATCAATTGTATTCATTTTTTCACCTACAACTCTGACTTTCATCTCATTTTCTCTCAAGGATTCCATCTCCAAACACTAAATCAACCAATTAAACTCATCTTTGAGCATCTAATCCGTCTATCAACATGAGAAAGGTAAGATTAATCTTCATTTCTTCATGATTCTTGTGTTCTTCATTTCAAATTCGGATTTAGCTTGTTCTAAGTGTGGGGATGTTTGAATCTTCATGTTTTTGGTCATTATATGCCTATATTGTTGTTACTAATCCTTATTCATGCTCGAATTTCATGATTAATTGTTTAAAAATTTACTTTACAAATTAGGGTTCTTCATGAATTTGGAGGTTTCGAAATTTTTGACCATTAATTGATTAAATTGAGATCTTTTAAAGTTTAATTACTAGCTTACACTAGCAAGTTGCCTTGAACCCTTGTTGAAACACATGATTTTGAATAAATTAAAAATTAGGGTTCTTGAATTGGGGATTTTGACTTTTGTTGACTAGTGAGTGTTCTAAGTGGAATTAAAGCAATTCATTGATTATGCTAAACTCATATATGCCTTAACTTAGTGTTTATTCGAATTGAAAAGTTTTATTTGCGGAAGTTAAGGATTGTATGCTTAGGCTTTTTGATGAAATTGTATACTTGAGTCGACTTTAGTGTCTAAATGTATGATAACCATTGATTACATATTGTTTGACATGCTTATTGATGAATGCTAATGGTTCCATATACTTGTTTTAGTGAAACTAATTATGCTAGATATGATTGAACTTATGAAGTGATAAAGATTATGAGTCATACTAGTACATGTTTGTTAAAAATGAGATAAGTACATCCATGATAGAATTATGTTTGACATGAGAGTTTGTGTAATGCGTACGATATAACATGTTCTACATGGTTTTGGCTTGTGCAATATGAAAGATGTTTTGAATTTCTTTAACGCTAATCAACTTGGTTTGTTGTTTTGTTTGTTTGGTTTTGTTGTGTTTTTATGTAGACTAGAGCATCATCATCAAACCCAAAATCAAAGAAGCAAAAAGGCCCGGCAATTAGAGATCCGGACACGAGTGACGAAGAAAATATTGTGGAAGAAGAAATGGATATTGACAACCAGCAATTAAATGTCCGTGGATTAACCACTCCGGATCCATGGATCAACGCGGTTTTGAGGCATCCGGAATATCATGAATGGATGACGACACTTTTGCACAAAGACGTATACCCGGGTAAATATATTGATTGGTCACCGTTGGAAGAAGCCGGTGAATTGCAAACCTTTCGTAACCTTTTTCGGGTAACATATCAAGGCCATCGAATACATGCATGGGAAAACTTGTTCAGAATGGAAGAAAAAGTGTACCCACTTTTAACCAAGGAATTCATTGGTTCACTGAGAGTTGATTATTCTTCGCCAACATCAAACACCTTTATGAGATTTCGGATTGGAGGACAAGACCGAACATTAACACTGCTACAATTTGTAAAGACATTGGATATCTATGAAGGGTTGCCACAATCATTGATGCAAAATTACTTAAATCAGGCTATAGTCTATGTTTCCTCTTTTAATCATTCAGAAGCATGGGTGAACATGAGCAATAGCGCATATAGTGCAAGCAAGCAGACTTGTAGCAAGCTACGTACTTACGAGCATCGATGCTTCCAAAGATTCATTTCAAGTACCATAAACTATCGAAAAGACAGTAGCGAAAAAGTTACCAACTTGGATATCTGGTACATTCACGTGATAATGGATCACACCCATGTTCATATTCCAAGAATGATTCTCACTTTCCTTCTCGAAGAAAGGAAAAAGATTACACCAATTATGGGCGGCCATTTTGTAACCAGGATTGCCCAACATTTTCGTATCAATACAAGTGGGTTAGAAGAGAAACATATGATTGCCTTTGATAGAGTAAGTTATACAAGGGCAAACATTTTGATGAGGGGGTCAAACGGCCTTCTAACTAGGTATGTGGATCCCGAGTACAGGCAACCGCAACAACCACAACCGCAGCCAGATCCACAGCTGAATGTTGGAAGTAGTTCGGGTTCGGGAAATGATTGGGAGGCTTACATGGCGCGACAATTTTCAGATTTGCGACTCCATAATGATCGAAACACTCAAAAGGTAATTGATCACTACGATACAGGTAACAGGGAGATGCAACAGTACATTGATGTAGGGAATGACATAATGTGGTACACTCAAGCGGGGCAGCAAAATCAGCTTAGCTGGATACATGAACAGACCGTGTCATACACTGCAGATCCTGCTAACTATACCCCCTCTCATTCGCCTGCATACCATGGGTTCGAATAGGTGATCCATATCCTGTGCCTTATCCTCCTCCTGCATACCCCCTAACCCGCCTAATGAAGACACTGCTGTCGTCCCTGCTCAAGCAACTTATCCGGGGTACAACCCTTCAATATTCCAGGACGACGACGCGGCAAACCAAAACGAAGGTGGAGCTGGCCCAAGTAACTCTTTTTGGGGATTCTTCTGAAGTTGACGTGATTATTCGTGAAGTGTGTGAAAGGTTTAAATGATGTTGGTTTGTTTGAAAAACAATTTAATTTCATGTTTGGTGTGTAATAACTTAATAGTATGTTGGACGTTTGTAATTTGAATAACTTTGTTAATTAGGTGTGGGGTTTTCGGTACACGGAGTACAACCCCATTGTTTCTATGAAATGTTTGCTTTGTTTGAATTGATACATGTGAGCATTATGCTATATGCTGCATTTTTTACAAAGACTGGCAGTAAGTTCAGCACATACTTGATTGGTGATTGTTTTGTGGTTGCAAGAAGTGGATGATGTTCTTATGCTGGCATTCAGTTCAGCGCCATCATCCCGTGAACTTCGATTTTAGACCTTGAAAGTAATAAACTCTCTTACACTCTTTAACCCTCTCGAATTTAAATTTTTATGATTTCATGTAACAAGGGCGATACATGAACTCAAGTGTGGGGAGGAAGTTATAAATTCTTTCGAGTTTTTGATTTTGGTTAAAAAGGCTTAAAATGGTGAAAATTTTTTAACTTTTATCTTCATAAATTCAAATTTTGTTTAAAATTTGTAGATTTTAAAACTGGGTGTATACACTGAAATTATTATCACAAAACAAATTAAGAAACAACCAAATGATTGAGTTTATTTTATTAAAAATCATAAAACTAGTAGTCATATAAAAGATATAATCATCATGCTATACCATATTCTGAATGAAAAGAATCATCAAGTAATTTGTTGTTCTAACAATCTAATCCGATGCTCATCTATGTAATGATTGTGAAGGAAGTCAAGTCTTCCAATATGACACACTTGCTAACTTATGTTAGAAGATGTAGTCCAGAACAGCTGTAGGTTGACGAAAAATCTTGAAAAGTCATCTCTATCATCGGCTGAAAATCCACCTCACCTCAGCATCAAACAGGGTTTTTGGCGGTCAGACTTATCCTAACAATGAGATGGATCTGTCTCGTACAATGGGGGGCACATTGCAAATTAGCTATTAACACTAATGAATCTAATCCCCAGATGGATGATCTCCGTAAAGATCAACTGCATCTATGTTGACCGCGGTCAACATACATATGCTATAAGAAATTGAGGTGTGCAAACTCATGATTCACCGATGATATTTGGACATGATATAGTTTCTTCTAAAACTTATGCTATTTTATGAACTATATTGTGTAAAACCATTTTTAGGACATCCGGTTTCAAGTTCCACGATACTTCAATCATGGGGGCGAGTAGCTTGCTAAGCGCCAACTGAGGCTTCGGTTTTCAGTTACCCTCAACCGGACTTTGAGGTTAAAACTGAAAAACTTGTTAGTGTAAAAACTAACATGTCTAATTTTCAAAATATAAAAGGTTTTTCGCAGAGGTCCTAATTTCCCTAAAGATCCAAATTTTTAAGAAATGTAGACTTTAAAACCCACCTTTCGACTTTGGTGTGATTTCATTTCGTGTATGTACTCAAAGTGTGTGTATTACATTGTGAAATAAATAAAAGCGTGTGTACTCCAAAGGTGTGTGTATACTCAAAACGCTTGAGTTTGATTCGTGTGTGAAATAAAAAGTGTGAGTGTGTATATATTGTGATCCGAGTGTGTGTTCCATATAGCGTGAGTTATTGTGTTCCAAAATAACTTGTGTGTCTTGTGTACTATATCGAGTGAGTGTGATTCCCATTTTTGTGTTCTCAATTAAATGCGTGTGTTCACTATAGTAAATTTCGATTTCTTTTAAGTCTTGCTTGAGGACAAGCAAGGTCTAAGTGTGGGGATTTTGATAACACCAAAATCATACTTGTTTATTGTCATTATTCCGATCCGATTTAATATCAATTTATATGTAATTGTTGTACGTATGTATTGTAATTCATGTATATTTGTAAAAGTCCATTGTGATTAAATAAATGAAGTCCAACAGCGAAAACAGAGTTAAAACGAAGATTGAACGCGTAAAACTGCCCGAAACTACTAAAACATGTCCAAATGTGGCGCATCTACCTCAGATGCGGCGCATCTCTGCACCAAATAGCTCCCAACCATTTCAGATGCGGAGCTTTAGGATTTCTGGACCAAAACAGCACCAGATGCGGCGCATCTGAGAGAGATGCGGCGCATCCAAGCCAGATGCGGCGCATCTGTCCCAGATGCGGCGCATCTGTCCCAGATGCGGCGCATCTGATCCCCTGCCGACAGTTTTGTGTGCAGAATCTAGCTAGAATCTACTGAACGTAAAGAGATGCGGCGCATCCCAAAGAGATGCGGCGCATCTGGTCACTTTTTGGCCAAAATACCTAACTTTTGAGCCTATTTAATGGAGCCTTTGGTTACATACTTGACACACCTTCACTATTACGTTCTCCCTCAATTCTAGTACGATTTTCAAGGCTCAAGGAAGGCTACAAGGCAATCTCCACTCTTTCAACATCAAGATTAAGCTAGGGTTATTCATCGCAATTGGTATTATTGTTCTATATCTTTCAAACATGAATTCGAATTGTATTTACTGTTTCATTAGTTCTACTATGATTATGTTTGGCTAAAAAGCCTTGTGTGTTTGCTTTAATGTAAGATTTATGGCTTGGGATTGTTCTATACTTTGATGTTATGCTAGTTATATATATGTTTGATTGATTAAATTATCTAGTTCAACCGTAAGAACCATTGTTATGCTTGCTTAGTTCATTACTTCAATTATATAGATTGCAAACCTATTAATGTGAGTTAACTAGGAAAACAATCTATACTTCAATACACCTAGTAATCTAGACGATTAGATGCATAAACTTAAGTGATTTTGTTATGTGTTTAATTCGGTAATTGAATAAGTTCCAAAGCAACATAGTTATGAAATTACCTCAAGTGATTGTTGTAATTTAGGTTTCACATGAGTTTAACCGGGTTGGATCTAGTTAGTTAATCAATCTAAATCACCATGTTCTTTCAAAAGATCCATTGTTGTAATCATCCTTGTATCCTAGTTCAATTATGTAAGTTATGACTTGGTTTATTTGAGTTTATCAAAGACCATAGCTTATACTTCAACACCTAGTGATCTAGCCACCTATATGTGAGTATATGATGTTAATTGAATGATATTTAGGATATACAATCATGTAGTTTACTTAGAGTGATCTTAGTAAACTAGGTTTTATGTAAATTCAACCACGAAAGAATCTTGTTGATTAAACATAGCTCTTAAGTTTATAGAAATTGTGAAATTGATATAAACTGCTCTATTGTAACTATCACATAACGGTTTTAATTATAAAAGAACAATCCCTGTCATTTATCAAGCATAGAAGTAAACACCGCATTCTCATTCTTGTTATTCATTATATTTATTTACTATTTCGTTAAACGAAGATACAACGTCAAACGCAAACCCCCCCTTTAGAATAATTAATCGTTGTAAAATCCTTAAAACAAACTTCTCCCTGTAGATCGAACTGGTCAATTTACTTGCTATTTACTGCATGATCGGGTTTTAGTTGCATGTATTATGTGTTAATTATTAAGCATATTGTCTAAATTTTAAAGGTTACGTCTTGACACATCAGTTCTCAATCATTAAAAGTAGAATTACCATACCTTTATGTAAGTAATTCTCTGATTGGATCGGCCAATCCCACTGATTCTAACGGTTTCCGATCTATTACCCTGGGTACTTCAACATCATTAGACTGAAGGGTGTGTAAGTTCCTTTGATATTTTGGATATTCTACCAAAATCTGTCAAACCTCAAGTTTGGGTGTAAATCTGCCTCATGGATATTTGAAAATGAAATGACATGATGAGGTATATTTTGTCTGTATTGGTCATTAATATCATGTTCATCCGCATTAGAAGGAGCATTGCGAGCCTGAGATGCAGATGAAGATTCACCCCTTTCAGTCTGCAAAACATATTAAACACAATTTTTGTGCATCCAAATATGCATTAGTGTTAGCAAAATCATAAATCAAAACAATCATAATGACATGTTTAATCCATATTAAACTTTATACGCATTTTCACAATATTAACAATTCTACACTCTTACAAATAAACATATATGAAAATGTATACAAAGTTCCTTAGCATTCATCTTCTAAATCGTGTCAAAAATAATCATTATAGCAATTAAACGAGTTCCAAATGGCATTCATATCAATTAAATCGAGTTCATGCATTTTTGACTCAAAAAGTCCACTTTAATACTCAAAAATCATGTTTAGGATCAAAGTTTTGATCATTTAGCAACTTAAACATGTTACACTACTTAATTAAGCATGAACTAACAACAAAATTCGACCATAACCCGTTTATATCAAAAAGCCCCAATTTTGCTCAAGAACACAAACTCTAGATTACTCAAAATTTGAAGTTTAAGGCTTCTAATCATGTTAAATAGCATCAATCTAGGTTATACAAGCATAATATACAAACAATTTAAGCACAATTAAACTGGAAATCATCAAAATCAAATTATGTATAATTTTGCTCAAGAACACTAAAAATCCGAATTAAAGAGTGTTTGTATGCAGAAATTACCGATTTCCTTGAAAAACTTCTTGGCAAGTATCTCCTCATCGTGATTTTAGTGAAGATTTTGTGAAAAACAGGTAAAAATCGTGATTTTGTGTGTGTTTTTCGTGGGTTTTTCGCAGAAAAAAATGAGAATGGTAATGGGACTGGTCTGTCGACCAGTTTTAATCTGGTCTGAGTTTTTTGAACTCCGCGAGTGCGGATGTGGTACCCCACTAAGCTCCGCGAGTGCGGATTTGTTTTTTTTTGTTTTTTTTATATATAAAAACTTTTAACTTATAAAATAAATAATTAATTAATTTTAAAAATTTTGTTTCTTTCTAAAATGAGGGCGTTTCGGTACGTTGACCTAGTCCGTCCCTCGACAAAATTTTAAAATTTGTCATTTTAAAGCGTTTGTTTTAAAAGCAAAGATTTTTGGGTTTTTTTTTTAAATGTTTTTGGCATACTTTAAATTAATAAGATTAATAATGATAACAAAATTTCTCGTCCCGCCCTTGGGTAAAGCAATTTCGGTTTCATAATCTAATCTTCAACTCACGACGAATTTTAGATATCAATCTTTAACTTAATGAAATTAAGTACATTTTTGTTTTTAAATCCACACCAAACTTAAATTTAAAATGCATAAGATTTCATATAAATATTATTAATATTTATATATATTAGTTTTACAAGCTTATATTAATTTTTAAAGTATTTACAAACTTAAATATATTGGTTTTAAAAATTTACAATATTAATTTTAAAAACATGGTAAAAATAAAATTAAAAAACTTTTGGTCTTTTATCCCACTTTAATCAATCAAATATTAACAAAAATATACGTCTCTCTTTTGGGTAAAGTAATTTCGGCTATATTACCTAGTTTTACTCCTGACGAATTTCTGAAATATTTTGGATTGATTGATTAAAGATATTTATACCTTATGAATAAACGGTAAATTTCGCAGTGATGTAATAAATTTTTGTACGATATCAATAATTTCGGTTTCGCATACCTAATTTTATTGAATATCAATTTAATACTTTATAGCGAATTATTCAGCGTTTATTATCAAAAGGTTAAAAGCAATAAAATAAATAAAAAAAATAAAAACTGTACATACCTACCTGTGAGATAGAATTCTCAGAGACCTGCTTTAGCCGACTCATAGGAGAGTCGTGTGATTTGGTTTTCCATAGCTACATAGGCGTAGCCTCGATTTTTCAATAACTTTTCTTCTAAAAATATGAACGGTCCTTCTCTGCATAGAGTAACAAATTCGGTATTTGAATATGTTTGATTGTTTGAACATTTACCTTCGTGTGACCATTTTCCGAATTTATGACATCTTTCAAGGTGTCGTGCTCTTCTTTTTGTTGCGGATTTTGATTTTCCTTTACCAAAATGTGTCTTATGATGATCTTTCCTGAGTTCTTTTCTCACTTCGTCCATTTTTGCTCTTATGAATGATACTAGTTCACTCGGGAATGTGTCATTATTACGTTTAGTAATCAAAGCGTGTAGTAGTAGACCATGGTTTAAATCAAAGGAATTCTTCATCTCGTAAAACCTAAAAAAAAAAAAAAATTCAGAATGGGGGGAGAAGACTAGTTCTTTAGGGTCTGCTAGGGAAAGACCATTCGGATTCCATTTTCGAGAACTACACGAAAACAGAAAATCTAACTCTAACAGAAATATATATTATCCTTAAAAAAAACTTGATTCTCCCCAAACTTAGTTAGCTGTGGTGTTGAAATTGTGATTAACTTCATTGTTATCTTCAATTGGATCATCAACAACTTGCATATCTCTGACTTTGGCTTCAAGCCATTGATTGATTTCTTCTGTAACATTCACAAATTCAATTAACATTGCCTTTTCTTTAGGCGACGAATTGGATACTAATCAGTTACATAACTTAAAGTTCCCCTTAATCCTAGCATCTTGAATCCGTTTATAAAGTTTCTTCGTTGAACTGTTGAAAACGGGTTCATCTAATTTCGTATCAATAACGGGGTTCTTTGTTATCGGGTTATCATTAGGTGTTTCTTCATCTTCCCCACACATAGGCGTTTTTATGGGTTCAACAGTTTTGGTTGGTGGAGATCTAAATTTTCGGTTCACAAAGGTAACCGATTTGTCACCATCCCTAAGTGTCATTCTACCTTCTCTTACATCAATGAATGCTTTGGTGGTTGCTAAAAATGGGCGATCTAAAATTAGAGGAATATCAAGGTCTTCCTCCATATTAATAACTATGAAGTTTGCAACAAAGGTCAAACTTCCCACTTTAACAAGTAAATTATTGGCTATTCCAACCGGGTGTTTAATGGTTTGGTCAAATAATTGAACACCTATGCTGGTTGGTCTTAATTTACCCATACCTAATCTTTTGTATAAGGAAAGAGGCATAACATTTGCACTTGCTCCTAAATCTGCGAGTCCATTATACATAGCACCATCATTAAGCAAGCAAGAAATGATAAATTCACCTGGGTCTCCTACTTTAGTAAGTAGAGTTGGTTTGTTAACCTTTTCGGGTGATCTTTTCTTGGTTCTTTCACTTCTACTTGAAGTTGTTGTTCACATTTTTCTTCGTTTCTTGGAATGGGAAGTTTGTATAGGAATTCTTCTTCATCACTCCAATTTGAAGCTTCCCCGTCTTCCAATTTTGGTTTTTCATATGTTGTTGATAACATATTTATGTTTTCATTCTGAAGGTTTTCTTGGGTGGTGAAATTATGATTGACTTCATTGTCAACTTCCATTGGACCATGTATGTAATGTTTAACTCGGTGACCATTAACTTTAAATTCAATCCCATTTGAATTTATCGACTCTATTGTTCCATATGGGAAAACTCTTTTGACTATGAATGGTCCAGACCATCTTGATTTCAATTTTCCAGGAAATAGCTTGAATCGTGAATTGAAAAGAAGAACTATGTTTCCTTCTTTAAATTCTTTTGAACTTCTGATTCTTTTATCATGCCATTTCTTCGTTCTTTCTTTATAGATTAACGAATTTTCATATGCTTCATGTCTTAATTCTTCTAATTCATTTAATTGACTTAACCGTAGACGTCCGGCTTCATACAAATCAAGATTACATGTCTTCAAAGCCCAAAATGCTTTGTGCTCAATTTCTACTGGAAGGTGACATGCTTTTCCGTAAACGAGTTTAAAAGGTGTGGTTCCAATTGGAGTTTTGTAGGCTGTTCTAAAAGCCCAGAGTGCATCCTCCAATTTCATGGACCATTCCTTCAGATTTGATCCTACGGTTTTCTCTAGAATACGTTTTAAAGCTCGGTTGGTATTTTCAACGTGTCCACTTGTTTGTGGATGATAAGCAGTTGAGATTTTATGAGTTACTCCATATCTTTTGAGAACTTTCTCAAGTTGATTATTACAAAAATGAGTACCCCGATCGCTTATTAAAGCTTTCGGTGTTCCGAACCTAGCAAAAAGACGTTTTAAAAAGTTGACTACAACTCGTGCATCGTTAGTTGGGAGAGCTTGTGCTTCCGCCCATTTAGATACATAATCAATGGCTACGAGAATGTAGAGAATATTATGAGATTTTGGAAATGGACCCATAAAGTTAATACCCCAAACGTCAAATAATTCACATAATTGAATGACATTTTGTGGCATTTCATCACGTTGACTTATTTTTTCGGCCCTTTGACAAGCATCACAGGATTTACAGAGAAGGTGTGCGTCTTTGAAAATTGTAGGTCAATAAAATCCAGCATCGTTGACTTTTCTTGCTGTAAGTTGAGGCCCATAATGCCCTCCTGTTGGTTCTGTGTGCAATGGTTTAAGATTTGACTAGCTTCATCTCTGAATACACATCGGCGTATTATTCCATCGGGACAACTTTTAAATAAATGTGGATCTTCCCAAAAATAGTGTTTTATATCACTAAAGAATTTCTTTCGTTTTTGGTACGACAACCATTTTTCAAGGAATCCACATACTAAGTAGTTTGCATAGTCTGCAAACCATGGAATTTTATTATAATCGATCTTCAAAAGATATTCATCAAGAAAGTTATCTTGTATAGCCGATTCATTTAGAACTTCTAATTCAGGATTTTCAAGACGAGAAAGATGATCAGCGGCGAGATTTTCTGCTCCCTTTTTGTCTCGGATTTCAATATCGAACTCTTGTAAGAGTAAGATCCAACGGATTAATCGTGGTTTGGCATCTTGTTTTGAAAATAGGTATCTAAGAGCAGAATGGTCGGTATAGACCACCGTTTTAGCTAAAACAAGATATGAACAAAATTTGTCAAAAGCAAAGACAATAGCAAGGAGTTCTTTTTCAGTAGTTGTGTAATTTGTTTATGCTCCTTGTAACGTCTTACTAGCGTAATAGAGAGGTTGAAATCGTTTTTCAATTCTTTGACCTAAAACGGCTCCCATTGCAAAATCACTTGCATCGCACATGAGTTCAAATGGTAGATTCCAATTTGGAGTTATCATGATCGGCGCATTAGTGAGTTTTTCTTTAAAAATATTAAAAGATTTGATGCATTCATCTGAAAAGATGAATGGAGCATCCTTTTCTATGAGTTTATTCATAGGAGTGGCAATTTTAGAAAAGTCTTTTATGAAACGTCGGTAAAAACCGGCATGCCCTAGAAAACTCCTAACTCCTCTAACATTGGTGGGATGTGGAAGTTTAGCAATTACATCTACTTTAGCTCTATCCACTTCAATTCCTTCCTTTGAAATTTTATGACCAAGAACGCTGCATTCTTTAACCATGAAATGGCATTTCTCCCAATTAAGAACTAGATTTGATTGCTCGCATCTAATAAGCATTCGTTCAAGATTAACTAGACATGTTTCAAAAGTATCACCGAAGACTGAAAAGTCATCCATGAAAACTTCCATGCATTCTTCTATCATGTTGTGAAAAATCGCCATCATGCACCTTTGAAAGGTTGCAGGGGCGTTTCAAAGTCCAAATGGCATGCGTTTGTAAGCAAAAGTACCATAAGGGCACGTGAACATGGTTTTCTCTTGATCCTCGGGTGCTATTGGAATTTGAAAATATCCGAAAAAACCGTCAATAAAACAATAGTAACTATTCCCGGCTAATCTTTTCAACATTTGATCAATGAAAGGTAAGGAAAAGTAATCTTTTCTGGTGGCGTCATTTAATTTTCTATAATCAATACAGACACACCATCCTGTTACAGTCCTTGTAGGAATAAGCTCATCTTTTTCATTTGTGATGACAGTCATGCCACCCTTCTTAGGTACGCATTGAACTGGGCTTACCCATGGACTATCAGAGATTGGATAAATTAAACCAGCATCTAGCAGTTTAATAATTTCTTTCTTAACAACATCTTGCATATTAGGATTTAGTCTTCGTTGGCGTTGCACATAGGTTTTATGGCCTTCTTCCATAAGGATTTTATGTGTGCAATACGAAGGACTTATTCCTTTAATATCATGAATCTTCCATGCAATAGCTGGTTTATGAGCTTTTAGCACAGAAATGAGTCGAGATTTTTCATTTTTCGTAAGAGAAGACGATATTATTACAGGTAATTCAGATTCAACATGTAAATAAGCGTATTCCAAATGGTTTGGAAGTGGCTTTAACTCTAATATCGGTGGTTCTTCTATCGATGATTTGTATCGATATCTGTCTTCCTCTTTTAGCATTTAAAGTTCTTCTGTTGTTGGTTCGTATTCATTAGCCATAAGTGCAGCTAACATTTCAGCTTCATCAATTGGTTCATTTCCTTTTACTAAAGAACATTCTCATGTTCCTTGTAATTCTGGAGATTCTTCTAACAATTCTGCTTGTGAATCTATAGTTTGAATATAATAACATGTATCATCTGCAGATTGCGGTTATTGCATGGCTCTATCAACAGAAAAGGTGACACTCTCGTCCTCTATACTTAATGTCAGTTTCTTACCAAACACGTCTATTATTGCTTTAGCCGTATTTAAGAATGGTCTTCCTAATATGAGAGGAACTCGAGAATCTTCTTCCATGTCCAGAATAACAAAATCTACTGGAAATACTAAAGTACCAACTTTAACTAGCATGTTTTCCATTATCCCTCTAGGATATTTTACTGATCGATCGGCTAGTTGTATGCTTATTCGTGTTGGTTTCAATTCTCCAAGGTCTAGTTTAGCGTATAATGAATACGGCATTAAATTTATACTAGCACCTAAGTCTGCCAATGCTTCTATTGAACTAAGACTACCCAGAAAACATGGAATTGTGAAACTTCCTGGATCTGATAATTTTTCTGATAGTTTATTCAACAGCACTGCAGAGCAATTAGCATTCATAGTAACAGCCGAAAGTTCTTCCATTTTCTTTCTATTTGTGAGTAGATCTTTCAGAAATTTAGCATATCTTGGCATTCCTGAAATCACATCAATGAAAGGAAGATTTACATTTATTTGTTTAAATATATCCAAGAATTTGGATTGCTCGGCTTCAAGTCTTTCTTTTCTCATTTTACTTGGGTAAGGAAGCGGTGGTTGATATGGTTTAACATAAGGTTTAGCCTTAACTATGTTATCTTCATTAACCTTTTCAACTACCGGTTCTGTTTCCTTCTCTTGCTCAGGTTGTGGTGCCTGTGTAGTAGGAATAGCGTCATCAGAAATTACAGGTATTTCAGGTGGTTTAAGTATAATACCACTTCTCGTGGTAATGGCTTTAGCTGTTTCATTTCGGGGGTTAGCATTTGTATCGCTAGGTAGACTTTCCGGTTTTCTTTCACCTATCAACCTTGTTAGGTTGCTTACTTCTTGTTCCAGATTTTGAATAGAAGCTTGTTGATTTCTAAATGCTTGAGCATTTTGTTCATTAGTTTATTTCTGAGATGTGAAAAACTGCGTTTGAGATTCAACTAGCTTCGACATCATGTCTTCTAAATTTGGCTTTTTATCATCGATTTGTGGTGGTTTATTTTGAAAAATAGGTCTTTGCTGGTTGTAAGTATTGTTAGATACTTGTTGATTGCTAGAACATTTCAGTTATAATTCTGATTGTAGTTTGGTCTTGGCGGTTGATAATTACTTTGATAATTATTTCCAGGCCTTTAGTTCATGTATGAAACATTTTCTCTTTGTTCCATTGTTTGTTCAATACTGAGACAATCTTTTGTCAAATGTGGTCCTCCACACTGCTCACAACTAATTCGTATTGCGTGAATATCTTTAGTCATCTTTTCCATTCGTCTCTCGAAAGCATCTATCTTTGCAGAAATGGAATCAAAGGCATGGCTAGAATCGGCTCTAGCCGCTTTAGATGATCTAACGATGTCTTTTTCTTGGTGCCACTCATGTGAGTGGGAAGCAGTGTTATCAATAATTTTGTAAGCTTCAAGTGCGGTTTTCTTCATAATGGAACCACCAGCTGCTATATCGATGTCTTTTCGTATAGTAATATCGCATCCTTGGTAGAATATTTGTACTATTTGATAAGTATCTAAACCATGTTGAGGACATCCTCTCAACAACTTTCCAAATCTTGTCCATGCCTTATATAAAGTTTCATTTGGCTTTTGCGTGAACGTAACAATTTCTCCTTGAAGTCTCACAGCTTTAGATGCCGGAATGAATTGTTTAAGAAATTTTTCAACTAAGACATCCCATATATCAATCGCTCCTTCAGGTAATCATTCTAACCAATCTTTGGCTTCTCCCTTTAAAGTCCAGGGAAATAACATGAGATAGATCTGTTCATCCTCAACTTCTCTGATTTTGAATAGAGTACAGATCCTATTAAAGGTACGAAGATGTTCGTTTGGATCTTCCTTCGGCGCACCAAATTGGCATTGATTAGTTACCATGTGTAGGATTTGTCCTTTGATTACATAATCTGGTGCATTAATGTCTGGTTGAGCAATGGCATGACTTTGGCCAGTGCGTTTAGCTCTCATTCGATCTTCCATACTTAGAGGTTCTGAATTTTTCATGATTGAGTTTGTTGAATCTGAATCACTAGAGGATTCTGATTTAATGGTTTCTTCCTCGACAATCTCTGGTTGTATGATTTGTGGTTCAGGAGGAATGATTAGTGGTTCAGGATCTCTGAATTGTCCTGGAATATCCTCCGGATTCTCAATTGTGAGGTCGAGTTCAAAAAATGGATTATCGAAAATTTGAATTGGAGTACTTGGTCGACTAGATGACGATTCTAAAGAAAAATTAACGGCGACAATATTGGCTAGATATCTTGATCGAGTTACAGGTGGTGAACGTATGAAAGGTGGTGAACGTTTTGCTCTATATATATATATATATATATATATATATATATATATATATATATATATATATGTGTGTGTGTGTGTGTGTGTGTGTGTGTGTGTGTGTGTGTGTGTGTGTGTGTGCGTGCGCATTCACTGAATATCCTATTAGTTATAAAAGATAAAAATTATATAAGTTATCAAATTAATAGACTTTTATGATTTTGCCCACGTTTCGAATAGCCAATAGATGCAGTAGGTAGCCAGGACCCTTTAAATCAGAAGCCCACAACTCGCCACTAACAAATCCAACTATTACTACGAACCAGAAAATTTTGGATGTCTATCAATTTAACCGCTTAAAATAATTTTTCGTCAAAATTTAAAAAAGAAAAAATCTATGTCCTAAAAACTAGAGCGTCGAAATGAAAAAGAAAAGCGCGTCGAAAAATAAGAGGTCGAAAAATAAGCGTCGAAAAATAAAAGTCTAAAAATAATAATAATAAAATGCAGCGTCGAAACTTAAAAGCCTAAAAACTAAAAATTAAAACTTGCGTCTAGAGGTATTAAAGATTAAAAGGAATTCTATATCCAAAACGGCAATAACTTAATTAGGCACTAAAATCTATTTAAAACTAAAGCGATAAGTGATGTCGTAAAATTCTAAAGCGTCTAAATCTTAATCTA